>NC_092766.1:13506378-13686022 GCF_047496795.1 Chiloscyllium punctatum
GCCCACTCCCTCAGCCCTGGACCCTCCGACAGTTCCCACTCCCTCAGCCCTGACCCTCCGATAGTGCCCACTCCCTCAGCCTGACCCTCCGACAGTGCCCACTCCCTCAGCGCTGACCCCTCCGACAGTGCCCACTCCCTTAGCTCTGA
Source organism: Chiloscyllium punctatum (assembly GCF_047496795.1). Classification (NCBI taxonomy): domain Eukaryota; kingdom Metazoa; phylum Chordata; class Chondrichthyes; order Orectolobiformes; family Hemiscylliidae; genus Chiloscyllium; species Chiloscyllium punctatum. Next base: position 13,506,528 of record NC_092766.1, read on the forward strand.
CCCTCCGACAGTGCCCACTCCCTCAGCACTGACCCTCCTGACAGTGCCCACTCCCTCAGCCCTGACCCTCCGACAGTTCCCACTCCCTCAGCCCTGACCCTCCGATAGTGCCCACTCCCTCAGCCCTGACCCTCCGACAGTGCCCACTCCCTCAGCGCTGACCCTCCGACAGTGCCCACTCCCTCAGCACTGACCCTCCGACAGTGCCCACTCCCCTCAGCCCTGACCCTCCGACAGTGCCCACTCCCTCAGCGCTGACCCTCCGACAGTGCCCACTCCCTCAGCCCTGACCCTCCGACAGTGCCCACTCCCTCAGCACTGACCCTCCGACAGTGCCCACTCCCTCAGCACTGACCTTCCGACAGTGCCCCACTCCCCCAGCGCTGACCCTCCGACAGTGCCCACTCCCTCAGACCTGACCCTCCGACAGTGCCCACTCCCTCAGCACTGACCCTCCGACAGTGCCCACTCCCTCAGCACTGACCTTCCGACAGTGCCCACTCCCCCAGCGCTGACCCTCCGACAGTGCCCCACTCCCTCAGCCCTGACCCTCCGACAGTGCCCACTCCCTCAGCCCTGACCCTCCGACAGTGCCCACTCCCTCAGCCCTGACCCTCCGACAGTGCCCACTCCCTCAGCACTGACCCTCCGACAGTGCCCACTCCCTCAGCCCTGAACCTCCGACAGTGCCTTGTTGATGGTAGGACAGGCTTTGGTGGGGGGATGGGGTGGGGGGGGAGGGGGAGTTGGAAGTCAGGAGGGGAGTTACTCGCTGCAGGATTCCCAGCCTCTGACCCCTGCTCTTGGAGCCACAGGATTGATATGGGGCTGGGTCCGGGTCAGTTTCTGCTCAATGGGAACCCCCCAGGATGTTGATAGTGGGGGGGAGGGGGGATTCAGTGATGGTAACACCATTGAACGTCAATGGGGCGATGGTTAGATTCTCTCTCAATGGGAACCCCCAGGATGTTGATAGTGGGGGGGGAGGGGGGATTCAGTGATGGTAACACCATTGAACATCAAGGGGGCGATGGTTAGATTCTCTCTCAATGGGAACCCCCAGGATGTTGATAGTGGGGGGGAGGGGGGATTCAGTGACGGTAACACCATTGAACGTCAAGGGGGCGATGGTTAGATTCTCTCTCAATGGGAACCCCCAGGATGTTGATAGTGGGGGAGGGGGGATACAGTGATGGTAACACCATTGAAACATCAAGGGGGGCGATGGTTAGATTCTCTCTCAATGGGAACCCCCAGGATGTTGGTAGTGGGGGGGAGGGGGATTCAGTGATGGTAACACCATTGAACGTCAAGGGGGCGATGGTTAGATTCTCTCTCAATGGGAACCCCCAGGATGTTGATAGTGGGGGGAGGGGGTAGATTCGGTGACGGTAACACCATTGAACGTCAATGGGGCGATGGTTAGATTCTCTCTCAATGGGAACCCCCAGGATGTTGATAGTGGTGGGGGGAGGGGGATTCAGTGACGGTAACACCATTGAACATCAAGGGGGCGATGGTTAGATTCTCTCTCAATGGGAACCCCCAGGATGTTGATAGTCGGGGGGAGGGGGATTCAGTGACGGTAACACCATTGAACGTCAAGGGGGCGATGGTTAGATTCTGTCTCTCATTGGAGGTGGCCATTGCTTGACAGTTATGTGACACGAATGATATTTGTAAGTTACCAGCTCACACTCAGGTGATCAATGTGTGTGGGGGGGGGGGGGACCTGACTGTGGAAGAGGGCAGGTCGCTGAATGGTTCCGCGGGGGGGGGTGGTCTGGCAGATGTGGAGCTACATATGACAACCTCAGACTGCCTTAATCCCACTGGGAGGGGGAAAGGATCGCTGCAGGGCACAAAGAGCATCATTGATTCTTTGTGTGACACCCCCCCATCCCTCCACCAATGAACCTTGGGTACCATTTCCTCATGGATTGGGGGTATTGATGACTCCCGACCCTTGGGAAATTGACTCCAAACGACCTCCTTCTCATTGACCCAGATGAAGGGAGGTGTGGCGCTGGGAAAAGGGGACTTTGCCACACCCACTGCGCTGATGTTGCTGAACCAAGAGACCTTGGAGTTGTAGGTTCATAGCTCCTTGAAAGTGGAGTCGCAGGTCGATAGGATAGTGAAGGCAGCGTTTGGTATGTTTCCCTTTATTGGTCAGAGTATTGAGTACAGGGAGTTGGGAGGGTCATGTTGCGGCTGTACGGGACATTGGTTAGGGGTCACTGTTGGAATATTGCGTGCAATTCTGGTCTCCTTCCTATCGGAAAGATGTTGTGAAACTTGAAAGGGCTCAGAAAAGATTTACAAGGATGTTGGAGGGTTTGAGCTACAGGGAAGAGGCTGAACAGGCTGGGGCTGTTTTCCCTGGAGCGTCGGAGGCTGAGGGGTGACCTTATAGAGGTTTATAAAATCATGAGGGGGCATGGATAGGGTAAACAGTCATAGTCTTTCCCCCCCCCCCTGGGGTCGGGGAGTCCAGAACTAGAGGTTTAGGGTGAGAGGGGGAAGATATAAAAGGGGCCGAAGGGTCAATGTTTTTCATGCAGAGGGTGGTACGCCTGGGGAGCGAGCTGCCAGAGGATGGGGTGGATTGAGTTAAGAATAAAGATAAAGGACCCCAGGAACAGGCCCTTCGGCCCTCCAAACCTGAGCCGATCCCAATCCACTGTCTAAAACCTGCTCCCCACCTCCTCCTGCATCTGCCTGGACACACCTTAAATGAATCTACTGTGCCTGCCTCCACTCCCTCTGTTGGCCACACCTTCCAGGTAGCTAGTGTCCTCTGTATAAAGTCCTTGCCCCGTCTACCCCCCCCTTAACCTTTGAACCTCTCACCTTGACCCCGTGACCTCTTGTCACTGAATCCCTCACCCTGTGAGAAAGCTTCTCTCGAGCCACCTTGTTTTACACCCTTCGTGACTTTGTCGACCTCAATCAGGTCCCCCCCCCTCCCCAATCTCCTTTTCTCTGATGAAAACAAACCTATCCTACTCAACCTCCCTTTGTAGCTCGCACCTTCCACGCCAGGCAACGTCCACGTAAACCTCCTCTGCCCCCCCCCCCCCCTCTCCAAAGCGTCCACCCCCTTTTGGGAATGTGGCGCCCAGAACTGTCCACCGAAATGTGGCCGAACCAATGTTTTAACCAGACGGTGCCAGCTGCTGTACTCAGTGCCCTGTCTGGTGAAGGCTAGTATACCCATATGCCTTCTTGACCACTCTATCTATCCCCCCCCCCCCCCCCCCCTGAGCAACCACCTCCAGGTTACTATGGACCTGCAACTCCCAGCTCCCTCTGCCCACCAACCTCTCCCAAAGCTCTTCCATTTATCGTTATCGTTTTGCTCCAGAGTCAGACTCCCCAAAATGCGCTGACGTCACATCTGCCAGTTCTCCGGCCAACTCTCCAGTCCGTCTCTCTCCTCCTGTCTATTCTCGGACAGCCCCCCTTCTGCTTTCTGCCCCTCCATCAGTCTTCGTGTCACCTGTAAAGTTGCCGATCAGACCCAAGGGTGCCCTCTTCCAGGTCGTTGATGTATATGACAGACAACAGCGGCCCCAGCGCTGACCCCCCCCCTCACCGTGGGACACCACTGGTCACCTTTCCCCATTTCGAGAAACCTCCTACTCTCTGTCTCCTGTTAATTAACCAGTTCTTTGCCCCCCCCTCACTAGAACACCCCGCACACCATGTGACTTTGCATTCTCCTTTGGTCTACCATGGGGAACTTATCAAATGCCTTCCTAAAGTCCATTTGTATGACATCAGCAGTCCTGCCTTCATCTATCAACTTGATGGATGTGGAAGGACTGCTGATATTATGCACATGGAGTTTCGAAGGCTGAGAGGGGATCTGATTGAGACGGATAGGATTATGAAAGGATTGGGACGCTCTGGGGGCAGGAAACATGTTTCCGCTGAGGGGCGAGGGCCGAACCAGAGGACACAGCTCAAAAATACGGGGTGGACCATTGAGGACAGAGATGAGGAGAAACTTCTTCACCCAGAGAGTGGGGGCTGGGTGGAATGCTTTGCCCCAGAGGGCAGTGGAGGGCCCAGTCTCTGGATTCATTTAAGAAAGAGTTGGATAGAGCTCTCCAGGATCGTGGGATCAAGGGTTATGGAGATAAGGCAGGAAGGGGATACTGATTGGGAATGATCAGCCATGATCCTATTGAATGGTGGTGCAGGCTCGATGGGCTGAATGGCCTACTCCTGCACCTATTGGTCTATTGTCAAGTCCTCCTTTGGTGCGGACATGATATCACCCCTGACTAGTAATGCAACTCCTCCCCCCCCCACACCCCCCCCCTTTTACTTCCCTCCCTGTCCTGTCTGAAGCATCTATATCCTGGAACATTTCGTTGCCCTTCCTTCAACCATATCAATGATCACAGTTTAACACCATACTCCCAGGCACCAATATGTTTGCCTCCCTTACCCACGATACTCCACGCGTTTCCAGCTGCCAGTGCTTTTGCTTTCAGCTGCCAACTCTTCCCCCTTGGCGATGCCAACCTGGTGATTCTTACAGTCTCCAGTTTCCACCTCACTGTCTCGTCTTGTTCCCAACCCCCCGCCCCACCCACCGCCACATTATGTGAGTTGAACTGAATTGAATCGATTGTCCTGTGCACCGAGGCACAGCGGAAAGCTTTGTCTTGCGAGCAAACCAGGCCGGTCACAGAGTGACGTAGCGTCGATCAGTAAATAATAGGGAAACGGCAGCAAAACCCAAACCACGGGGAGAGGTGAATGTGAAGAGTTTGAGAGCCCGTTCAGTCTCCTGACAACAGTAGGGTAGAAACTGCTTTGAAACCGGCTGGTTGGGTGTGTTCAGGATTCCCGTACCTTCTCCCCCCGATGGGAGAGGTTGTAGAAAAACACTGCCAGGGTGGGATGGATCTTGGAGAATGCTGGCGGCCTTTCCCTGACAGCGGGGCCTGGGAGATAGGTTCGATAGGTGGGAGGGTTGTGATTGTCTGGGCCGAGTTCCCCCCCACTCTCTGTAACCGTCTCCGATCGTGAATGGTACAGTTGCCCCTAGTCACACACCCAGACACATGGCGCACCCAGAAAAGGGTCGAGTTGCGGCCTTTAAAAAGGCAGGAATGGGAAGGCATAGAGGCCAAGAACTGGCAAACGGGACCAGATTGGGTGAAGGATATCTGGGTCAGCATGGACGGGGTTGGGCCGAAGGGCCTGTTTCTGTGCTGTATCTCTCGATGACTCTGTGATCTAACCCCCCGCCCCCCTCCCTTTTCCTCTCCCAGTAGAATGGACACCAGCGAGTACCTGTCCCGTATTGGCTACAGGGGAGCGACCGAGCCCTCACTGGAGAACCTCAAGGCTATCCACCGGCAGCACCTCTTGGCAGTGCCCTTCGGCAGCTTGGCCATTCACTGTGGGGAGGGCATTGAGTTGGTTCTGCCGGCCGTGTACCAGAAGGTGGTCATCCAGAGGAGGGGGGGCTTCTGCTACGAGCTGAACGGCCTCTTCTCCTGGCTCCTGCAGGCCCTGGGCTACCAGGTCCAGCTGGTATCCGGCCGGGTACGCAACGCCTTCACCCAACGCCTGGGCCCACCCAAGGACCACCTCCTCCTGCTGGTGAGAGTCAGCGAGGGCGGGGGGGGGGGGGGGGGTGGGGGGGGACTGGCAACTGCGGCGCTACCCGCTCTCCAGCCCAGGGCCGACAGCCGAACCGGACGCCACCCTCTACGCTTTCAGCCCCGAACCCCGGGCCTGGGGTGAGTTCAGGGCCATGTGCCGTTACCACCAAACGTCCCCCAGCTCCATCTTCGCCTGCAAGTCCTTCTGCTGCCTCCACCTGCCCGGTGGGCTGATCACCTACAGGGGGCGGCGCCTCATCGAGACAGAGTTCAGTGCCCAGGGGGACCGCCAGGCCACGAGGGAGCTGACCGATGAGGAGATACCCCGGGTCCTGAAGGAGAGGTTCGGCATTGTCCTCACAAACAGGCTGGTGCCCAAGGACGAGGACATACTGCCCCCGGAGGAATACCCCTGATCCGGAACTCGGATAGAGGAACGGGGGGAGGGGGAGGGAGGGAGAGGGCAGTGACGGCACCCTCTCCTCCCAAACCCGGCCGGTCCCCTTTTCCATCACCCGCGGAGAGAGAATTCAAATAAATGCACGTGGACGGCGCTAGCCGAATGAAAGTTGTTGTTGTAGCTCACATGCCAACACTGGCTTCATCGTTGCTTAAACCCAACTGGAAAAAAAACCAACAGTTCAGGATTTATATCAAAAACCACACACCCAGGAGGGAGTTACAGTCTGGAATGTAATCGAGGGGTTCGGGGGGGTTTATATACAGAATAACAGAAACCCGGGGAGGGAGTTACAGACTGGAATCTAATCGAGGGGTTCGGGGGGGTTTATATACAGAATAACAGATACCCGGGAGGGAGTTACAGTCTGGAATGTAATCGAGGGGTTCGGGGGGGTTTATATACAGAATAACAGATACCCGGGAGGGACTTACAGACTGGAATCTAATCGAGGGGTTCGGGGGGGTTTATATACAGAATAACAGATACCCCGGGAGGGAGTTACAGACTGGAATCTAATCGAGGGGTTCAGGGAGGTTTATATACAGAATAACAGATACCCGGGAGGGAGTTACAGACTGGAATCTAATCGAGGGGTTCGGGGTGGTTTATATACAGAATAACAGTTACCCGGGAGGGAGTTACAGACTGGAATCTAATCGAGGGGTTCGGGGTGGTTTATATACAGAATAACAGATACACAGGAGGGAGATACAGACTGGAATGTAATCGAGGGGTTCGGGGTGGTTTATATACAGAATAACAGATACCCGGGAGGGAGTTACAGACTGGAATCTAATCGAGGGGTTCGGGGTGGTTTATATAAAGAATAACAGATACCCGGTAGGGAGTTACAGACTGGAACCTAATTGAGGGATTCGTGGGGGTTTATATACAGAATAGCAGATACCCCGGGAGGGAGTTACAGACTGGAATCTAATCGAGGGGTTCGGGGTGGTTTATATACAGAATAACAGTTACCCGGGAGGGAGTTACAGACTGGAATCTAATCGACGGGTTCGGGGAGGTTTATATACAGAATAACAGATACCCGGGAGGGAGTTACAGACTGGAATCTAATCGAGGGATTCGGGGTGGTTTATATACAGAATAACAGCTCCCTGGGAGGGAGTTACAGACTGGAATCTAATCGACGGGTTCGGGGTGGTTTATATACAGAATAACAGATACCCGGGAGGGAGTTACAGACTGGAATCTAATCGAGGTGTTCGGGGTGGTTTATATACAGAATAACAGATACCCGGGAGGGAGTTACAGACTGGAATCTAATCAAGAGGTTCAGGGAGGTTTATATACAGAATAACAGATACCCAGGAGGGTGTTAAAGACTGTAATCTAATCGAGGGGTTAGGGGTGGTTTATATACAGGATAACAGATGCCCAGGAGTGAGTTACAAACTAGAATCTAATCGAGGGATTCGGGGTGGTTTATATACAGAATAACAGATACCCGGGAGGGAGTTACAGACTGGAGTCTAATCGAGGGGTTTGGGCAGGTTTATATACAGAATAACAGATACCCGGGAGGGAGTTACAGTCTGGAATCTAGTCAAGGGGTTTGGGGTGATTTATATTCGGAATAACAGATACCCGGGAGGGGAGTTACAGACTGGAATCTAATCGAGGGGTTCGGGGAGATTTATATACAGAATAACAGATACCCCGAGAGGGAGTTACAGACTGGAATCTAATTGAGGGGTTCGGGGTGGTTTATATACAGAATAACAGATAGCCGGGAGGGGAGTTACAGACTGAAATCTAATCGAGGGGTTCGGGGTGGTTTATATACAGAATAACAGATACACAGGAGGGAGATACAGACTGGAATCTAATCGAGGGGTTCGGGGTGTTTTATACACAGAATAACAGATACCCGGGAGGGGGTTACAGACTGGAATCTAATCGAGGGGTCAGGGGAGGTTTATATACAGAATAACAGATACCCGGGGAGGGAGTTCCAGACTGGAATCTAATCGAGGGGTTCGGGGGGGTTTATATACAGAATAACAGATACCCTGGGAGGGGAGTTACAGACTGGAATCTAATCGAGGGGTTCGGGGGGGTTTATATACAGAAAAACAGATAACCCGGGAGGGGAGTTACAGACTGGAATCTAATCGAGGGGTTCGGGGAGATTTATATACAGAATAACAGATACCCCGGGAGGGGAGTTACAGACTGGAATCTAATCGAGGTGTACGGGGTGGTTTATATACATAATAACAGATACCCCGGGAGGGGAGTTACAGACTGGAATCTAATCGAGGGGTTCAGGGTGGTTTATATACAGAAAAACAGGTACCCGGGAGGGAGTTACAGACTGGAATCTAATCGAGGGGTTCGGAGTGGTTTATATTCGGAATAACAGATACCCAGGAGTGAGTTACAGACTGGAATCTAATCGAGGGGTTCGGGGTGGTTTATATACAGAATAAGAGATACCCAGGAGGAAGTTACAGCCTGGAATCTAATCAAGGGGCTCGGGGTGGTTTATATACAGAATAACAGATACCCGGGAGGGGGTTACAGACTGGAATCCAATCGTGGGGTTCGGGGGGGTTTATATACAGAATAACAGATACTCGGGAGGGAGTTACAGACTGGAATCTAATCGAGGGGTTCGGAGTGGTTTATATTCGGAATAACAGATACCCAGGAGTGAGTTACAGACTGGAATTAATCGAGGGTTTCGGGGTGATTTATATACAGAATAACAGATACCCGGGAGGGAGTTACAGCCTGGAATCTAATCAAGGGGTTCGGAGTGGTTTATATACAGAATAACAGTTACCCGGGAGGGAGTTACAGACTGGAATCTAATCCAGGGGTTCGGGGTGATTTATATACAGAATAACAGATACCCGGGGAGGGGGTTACAGACTGGAATCTAATCGAGGGGTTCGGGGTGGTTTATATACAGAATAAAAGATACCCGGGAGGGAGTTACAGACTGGAATTTAATCGAGGGGTTCGGGGTGGTTTATATACAGAATAACAGATACCCCCCGAGGAGGGAGTTACAGACGGGAATCTAATCGAGGGGTTCGGGGGGGTTTATATACAGAATAACAGAAACCCGGGAGGGAGTTACAGACTGGAATCTAATCGAGGGGTTTGGGGTGGTTTATATACAGAATAACAGATACCCCGGGGAGGGAGTTACAGACTGGAATCTCATCGAGGGATTCGGGGTGGTTTATATACAGAATAACAGATACCCAGGAGGGAGTTACAGACTGGAATCTAATCGAGGGGTTCAGGGTTGTTTATATACACAATAACAGATACCCCGGGAGGGAGTTACAGACTGGAATCTAATCGAGGGGTTTAGGGTGGTTTATGTACAGGTTTCTCGACAGAATAACAGATACCCCAGGAGGGAGTTACAGACTGGAATCAAATCGAGGGGTTCGGGGTGGTTTATATACAGAATAACAGATACCCCCCGGGAGGGAGTTACAGACTGGAATCTAATCAAGGGGTTCGGGGAGGATTATACACAGAATAACAGATACCCGGGAGGGAGATACAGACTGTAATCTAATCGAGGGGTTCGGGGTGGTTTATATACAGAATAACAGATACCCGGGAGGGAGTTACAGACTGGAATCTAATCGAGGGGTTCGGGGTGGTTTATATTCGGAATAACAGATGCCCAGGAGTGAGTTACAGACTGGAATCTAATCGAGGGGATGGGGGTGGGGGTTTATATACAGAATAACAGATACCCGGGAGGGAGATACAGCCTGGAATCTAATCAAGGGGTTCAGGGTGGCTTATATACAGAATAACAGATACCCCGGGGAGGGAGTTACAGACTGGAATCTAATCGAGGGGTTCGGGGGGGTTTATATACAGAATAACAGATACCCGGGAGGGAGTTACAGACTGGAATCAAATCGTGGGGTTCGGAGTGGTTTATATACACAATAACAGATACCCCGGGAGGGAGTTACAGACTGGAATCTAATCGAGGGGTTCGGGGTGGTTTATATACAGAATAACAGATACCCAGGAGGGAGTTACAGACTGGAATCTAATCGAGGGGTTCAGGGTGGTTTATATACAGAATAACAGATACCCGGGAGGGGAGTTACACACTGGAATCTAATCGAGGGGTTCGGGGTGGTTTATATACAGAATAACAGATACCCGGGAGGGAGATACAGACTGTAATCTAATCGAGGGGTTCGGGGTGGTTTATATACACAATAACAGATACCCCGGGAGGGAGTTACAGCCTGGAATCTAATCAAGGGGTTCAGGGTGGCTTATATACAGAATAACAGATACCCCGGGGAGGGAGTTACAGACTGGAATCAAATCGAGGGGTTCGGGGTGGTTTATATACAGAATAACAGATACCCCCCGGGAGGGAGTTACAGACTGGAATCTAATCGAGGGGTTCGGGGAGGATTATACACAGAATAACAGATAACAGGAGGGAGATACAGACTGGAATCTAATCGAGGGGTTCGGGGTGGTTAATATGCCGAATAACAGATACCCCGGGAGGGAGTTACAGACTTTAATCTAATCAAGGGGTTCAGAGTGGTTTCTCGACAGAATAACAGATACCCGGGAGGGAGTTACAAACTGGAAACTAATCGAGGAATTCGGGGTGGTTTATATACAGAATAACAGATACCCAGGAGGGAGTTACAGACTGTAATCTAATCGAGGGGATGGGGGTGGGGATTTATACACTGAATAAGAGATACCGAGGAGGAAGTTACAGCCTGGAATCTAATCAAGGGGCTCGGGGTGGATTATATGCAGAATAACAGATACCCGGGAGGGGGTTACAGACTGGAATCCAATCGAGGGGTTCGGGGTGGTTTATATGCAGAATAACAGATACCCGGGAGGTAGTTACAGACTGGAATCTAATCGAAGGGTTCGGGGTGGTTTATAGACAGAATAACAGATACCTGGGAGGGGAGTTACAGACTGGAATCTAATCGAGGGGTTCGGGGTGGTTTATAGACAGAATAACAGATACCTGGGAGGGAGTTACAGACTGGAATCTAATCGAGGGGTTCAGGGTGGTGCATATACAGAATAACAGATACGCAGGAGGGAGATACAGACTGGAATCTAATCGAGGGGTTCGGGGTGATTTATATCCAGAATTACAGATACCCCGGGAGGGAGTTACAGACTGGAATCTAATCGAGGGGTTCTGGGTGGTTTATATACAGAATAACAGATAGCCAGGAGGGGAGTTACAGACTGGAATCTAATCGAGGGTTTTGGGGTGGTTTATATACAGAATAACAGATACCCGGGAGGGGAGGTTCAGATTGGAATCTAATCGAGGGGTTCGGGGAGATTTATTTACAGAATAACAGATACCCGGGAGGGGAGTTACATACTGGAAGCTAATCGAGGGGTTCGGGGAGATTTATGTACAGAATAACAGATACCCCGGGAGGGAGTTACAGACTGGAATCTAATCGAGGGGTTCGGGGTGATTTATATACAGAATAACAGCTCCCTGGGAAGGAGTTACAGACTGGAATCTAATCGAGGGGTTCGGGGTGATTTATATACAGAATAACAGCTCCCTGGGAAGGAGTTACAGACTGGAATCTAATCGAGGGGTTCGGGGAGGTTTATATACAGAATAACAGAAACCCCGGGAGGGAGTTACAGACTGGAATCTAATCGAGGGGTTCGGGGTGATTTATATACAGAATAACAGCTCCCTGGGAAGGAGTTACAGACTGGAATCTAATCGAGGGGTTTAGGGTGGTTTATATACAGAACAACAGCTCCCTGGGAGGGAGTTACAGACTGGAATCTAATCGAGGGGTTCAGGGAGGTTTATATACAGAATAACAGATACCCCGGGAGGGAGTTACAGACTGGAATCTAATCGAGGGGTTCAGGGTGGTTTATATACAGAACAACAGCTCCCCGGGAGGGAGTTACAGACTGGAATCTAAACGAGGGGTTCGGGGAGGTTTATATACAGATTAACAGATACCCGGGGAGGGAGTTACAGACTGGAATCTAATCGAAGGGTTAGGGGTGGTTTATATACAGAATAACAGATACCCGGGAGGGAGTTACAGACTGGAATCTAATCGAGGGGTTCGGGGTGGTTTATATACAGAATAACAGATACCCCGGGAGGGAGTTACAGACTGGAATCTAATCGAGGGGTTCGGGGTGGTTTATATACAGAATAACAGATACCCGGGAGGGAGTTACAGACTGGAATCTAATCGAGGGGTTCGGGGTGGTTTATATACAGAATAACAGATACCCGGGAGGGAGTTACAGACTGGAATCTAATCGAGGGGTTCGGGGTGGTTTATATACAGAATAACAGATACCTGGGAGGGAGTTACAGACTGGAATCTAATCGAGGGGTTTAGGGTGGTTTATATACAGAATAATAGATACCCAGGAGGGAGTTACAGACTGGATTGTAATCGAGGGGTTCGGGGTGATTTCTATCCAGAATAACAGATACCCCGGGAGGGTGTTACAGACTGGAATCTAATCGAGGGGTTTAGGGTGGTTCATATACAGAATAACAGATATGCAGGAGGGAGATAAAGACTGGAATCTAATCGAGGGGTTCGGGGTGGTTTATATACAGAATAACAGCTCCCTGGGAGGGAGTTACAGCTTGGAATCTAATCGAGGGGTTTAGGGTGGTTTATATACATAATAACAGATACACCGGAGGGAGTTACAGACTGGAATCTAATCGAGGGTTTCGGGGTGGTTTATATACAGAATAACAGATACCCCCCGAGGAGGGAGTTACAGACGGGAATCTAATCGAGGGGTTCGGGGGGGTTTATATACAGAATAACAGAAACCCGGGAGGGAGTTACAGACTGGAATCTAATCGAGGGGTTTGGGGTGGTTTATATACAGAATAACAGATACCCCGGGGAGGGAGTTACAGACTGGAATCTCATCGAGGGATTCGGGGTGGTTTATATACAGAATAACAGATACCCAGGAGGGAGTTACAGACTGGAATCTAATCGAGGGGTTCAGGGTGGTTTATATACACAATAACAGATACCCCGGGAGGGAGTTACAGACTGGAATCTAATCGAGGGGTTTAGGGTGGTTTATGTACAGGTTTCTCGACAGAATAACAGATACCCCAGGAGGGAGTTACAGACTGGAATCAAATCGAGGGGTTCGGGGTGGTTTATATACAGAATAACAGATACCCCCCGGGAGGGAGTTACAGACTGGAATCTAATCAAGGGGTTCGGGGAGGATTATACACAGAATAACAGATACCCGGGAGGGAGATACAGACTGTAATCTAATCGAGGGGTTCGGGGTGGTTTATATACAGAATAACAGATACCCGGGAGGGAGTTACAGACTGGAATCTAATCGAGGGGTTCGGGGTGGTTTATATTCGGAATAACAGATGCCCAGGAGTGAGTTACAGACTGGAATCTAATCGAGGGGATGGGGGTGGGGGTTTATATACAGAATAACAGATACCCGGGAGGGAGATACAGCCTGGAATCTAATCAAGGGGTTCAGGGTGGCTTATATACAGAATAACAGATACCCCGGGGAGGGAGTTACAGACTGGAATCTAATCGAGGGGTTCGGGGGGGTTTATATACAGAATAACAGATACCCGGGAGGGAGTTACAGACTGGAATCAAATCGTGGGGTTCGGAGTGGTTTATATACACAATAACAGATACCCCGGGAGGGAGTTACAGACTGGAATCTAATCGAGGGGTTCGGGGTGGTTTATATACAGAATAACAGATACCCAGGAGGGAGTTACAGACTGGAATCTAATCGAGGGGTTCAGGGTGGTTTATATACAGAATAACAGATACCCGGGAGGGGAGTTACACACTGGAATCTAATCGAGGGGTTCGGGGTGGTTTATATACAGAATAACAGATACCCGGGAGGGAGATACAGACTGTAATCTAATCGAGGGGTTCGGGGTGGTTTATATACACAATAACAGATACCCCGGGAGGGAGTTACAGCCTGGAATCTAATCAAGGGGTTCAGGGTGGCTTATATACAGAATAACAGATACCCCGGGGAGGGAGTTACAGACTGGAATCAAATCGAGGGGTTCGGGGTGGTTTATATACAGAATAACAGATACCCCCCGGGAGGGAGTTACAGACTGGAATCTAATCGAGGGGTTCGGGGAGGATTATACACAGAATAACAGATAACAGGAGGGAGATACAGACTGGAATCTAATCGAGGGGTTCGGGGTGGTTAATATGCCGAATAACAGATACCCCGGGAGGGAGTTACAGACTTTAATCTAATCAAGGGGTTCAGAGTGGTTTCTCGACAGAATAACAGATACCCGGGAGGGAGTTACAAACTGGAAACTAATCGAGGAATTCGGGGTGGTTTATATACAGAATAACAGATACCCAGGAGGGAGTTACAGACTGTAATCTAATCGAGGGGATGGGGGTGGGGATTTATACACTGAATAAGAGATACCGAGGAGGAAGTTACAGCCTGGAATCTAATCAAGGGGCTCGGGGTGGATTATATGCAGAATAACAGATACCCGGGAGGGGGTTACAGACTGGAATCCAATCGAGGGGTTCGGGGTGGTTTATATGCAGAATAACAGATACCCGGGAGGTAGTTACAGACTGGAATCTAATCGAAGGGTTCGGGGTGGTTTATAGACAGAATAACAGATACCTGGGAGGGGAGTTACAGACTGGAATCTAATCGAGGGGTTCGGGGTGGTTTATAGACAGAATAACAGATACCTGGGAGGGAGTTACAGACTGGAATCTAATCGAGGGGTTCAGGGTGGTGCATATACAGAATAACAGATACGCAGGAGGGAGATACAGACTGGAATCTAATCGAGGGGTTCGGGGTGATTTATATCCAGAATTACAGATACCCCGGGAGGGAGTTACAGACTGGAATCTAATCGAGGGGTTCTGGGTGGTTTATATACAGAATAACAGATAGCCAGGAGGGGAGTTACAGACTGGAATCTAATCGAGGGTTTTGGGGTGGTTTATATACAGAATAACAGATACCCGGGAGGGGAGGTTCAGATTGGAATCTAATCGAGGGGTTCGGGGAGATTTATTTACAGAATAACAGATACCCGGGAGGGGAGTTACATACTGGAAGCTAATCGAGGGGTTCGGGGAGATTTATGTACAGAATAACAGATACCCCGGGAGGGAGTTACAGACTGGAATCTAATCGAGGGGTTCGGGGTGATTTATATACAGAATAACAGCTCCCTGGGAAGGAGTTACAGACTGGAATCTAATCGAGGGGTTCGGGGTGATTTATATACAGAATAACAGCTCCCTGGGAAGGAGTTACAGACTGGAATCTAATCGAGGGGTTCGGGGAGGTTTATATACAGAATAACAGAAACCCCGGGAGGGAGTTACAGACTGGAATCTAATCGAGGGGTTCGGGGTGATTTATATACAGAATAACAGCTCCCTGGGAAGGAGTTACAGACTGGAATCTAATCGAGGGGTTTAGGGTGGTTTATATACAGAACAACAGCTCCCTGGGAGGGAGTTACAGACTGGAATCTAATCGAGGGGTTCAGGGAGGTTTATATACAGAATAACAGATACCCCGGGAGGGAGTTACAGACTGGAATCTAATCGAGGGGTTCAGGGTGGTTTATATACAGAACAACAGCTCCCCGGGAGGGAGTTACAGACTGGAATCTAAACGAGGGGTTCGGGGAGGTTTATATACAGATTAACAGATACCCGGGGAGGGAGTTACAGACTGGAATCTAATCGAAGGGTTAGGGGTGGTTTATATACAGAATAACAGATACCCGGGAGGGAGTTACAGACTGGAATCTAATCGAGGGGTTCGGGGTGGTTTATATACAGAATAACAGATACCCCGGGAGGGAGTTACAGACTGGAATCTAATCGAGGGGTTCGGGGTGGTTTATATACAGAATAACAGATACCCGGGAGGGAGTTACAGACTGGAATCTAATCGAGGGGTTCGGGGTGGTTTATATACAGAATAACAGATACCCGGGAGGGAGTTACAGACTGGAATCTAATCGAGGGGTTCGGGGTGGTTTATATACAGAATAACAGATACCTGGGAGGGAGTTACAGACTGGAATCTAATCGAGGGGTTTAGGGTGGTTTATATACAGAATAATAGATACCCAGGAGGGAGTTACAGACTGGATTGTAATCGAGGGGTTCGGGGTGATTTCTATCCAGAATAACAGATACCCCGGGAGGGTGTTACAGACTGGAATCTAATCGAGGGGTTTAGGGTGGTTCATATACAGAATAACAGATATGCAGGAGGGAGATAAAGACTGGAATCTAATCGAGGGGTTCGGGGTGGTTTATATACAGAATAACAGCTCCCTGGGAGGGAGTTACAGCTTGGAATCTAATCGAGGGGTTTAGGGTGGTTTATATACATAATAACAGATACACCGGAGGGAGTTACAGACTGGAATCTAATCGAGGGTTTCGGGGTGGTTTATATACAGAATAACAGATACCCACAAGGGGAGTTACAGACTGGAATCTAATCGAGGGGTTCGGGGTGGTTTATATACAGAATAACAGATACCCGGGAGGGGAGGTTCAGATTGGAATCTAATCGCGGGGTTCGGGGAGATTTATTTACAGAATAACAGATACCGGGGAGGGGAGTTACATACTGGAAGCTAATCGAGGGGTTCGGGGAGATATATATACAGAATAACAGATACCCCGGGAGGGAGTTACAGACTGGAATCTAATCGAGGGGTTCGGGGAGATTTATATACAGAATAACAGATACCCCGCGGGAGGGAGTTACAGACTGGAATCCAATCGAGGGGTTCGGGGTGGTTTATATACAGAATAACAGATACCCAGGAGGGGAGGTTCAGATTGGAATCTAATCGAGGGGTTCGGGGAGATTTATTTACAGAATAACAGATACCCGGGAGGGGAGTTACATGCTGGAAGCTAATCGAGGGGTTCGGGGAGATTTATATACAGAATAACAGATACCCCGGGAGGGAGTTACAGACTGGAATCTAATCGAGGGGTTCGGGGAGATTTATATACAGAATAACAGATACCCCGGGAGGGAGTTACAGACTGGAATCTAATCGAGGGGTTTAGGGTGGTTTATATACAGAATAACAGATACCCAGGAGTGAGTTACAGACTGGAATCTAATCGAGGGATTCTGGGTGGTTTATATACAGAATAACAGATACCCAGGAGGGAGTTACAGACTGGAATCTAATCAAGGGGTTCGGGGGGGGTTCTGTACCGAATAACAGATACCCGTTAGGGAGTTACAGACTGGTATCTAATAGAGGGGTTCGGGGTGGCTTTTATACAGAATAACAGATACCCGGAAGGGGAGTTACAGACTGGAATCTAATCGAGGGGTTCGGGGTGGTTTATAGACAGAATAACAGATACCTGGGAGGGAGTTACAGACTGGAATCTAATCGAGGGGTTCAGGGTGGTGTATATACAGAATAACAGATACGCAGGAGGGAGATACAGACTGGAATCTAATCGAGGGGTTCGGGGTGATTTATATCCAGAATTACAGATACCCCGGGAGGGAGTTACAGACTGGAATCTAATCGGGGGGTTCGGGGTGGTTTATATACAGAATAACAGATAGCCAGGAGGGGAGTTACAGACTGGAATCTAATCGAGGGTTTTGGGGTGGTTTATATACAGAATAACAGATACCCGGGAGGGGAGGTTCAGATTGGAATCTAATCGAGGGGTTCGGGGAGATTTATTTACAGAATAACAGATACCCGGGAGGGGAGTTACATACTGGAAGCTAATCGAGGGGTTCGGGGAGATTTATGTACAGAATAACAGATACCCCGGGAGGGAGTTACAGACTGGAATCTAATCGAGGGGTTCGGGGAGATTTATATACAGAATAACAGATACCTGGGAGGGAGTTACAGATTGGAATCTAATCGAGGGGTTCCGGGTGGTTTATATACAGAATAACAGGTAACCGTGAGGGAGTTACAGATTGGAATCTAATCGAGGGGTTCAGGGTGGTTTATATGCAGAACAGCAGCTCCCTGGGACGGAGTTACAGACTGGAATCTAATCGAGGGGTTCAGGGTGGTTTATATACAGAATAACAGATACACAGGAGGGAGATACAGACTGGAATCTAATCGAGGGGTTCAGGGAGGTTTATATACAGAATAACAGATACCCCAGGGAGGGAGTTACAGACTGGAATCTAATCGAGGGGTTCGGGGTGGTTTATATAAAGAATAACAGCTCCCTGGGACGGAGTTACAGACTGGAATCTAATCGAGGGGTTCAGGGTGGTTTATATACAGAATATCAGATACCCAGGAGGGAGTTACAGACTGGAAACTAATCGAGGGGTTTGGGGTTGTTTTTTATACAGAATACCAGCTCCCTGGGAAGGAGTTACAGACTAGAATCTAATCGAGAGGTTTAGGGTGGTTTATATACAGAATAACAGCTCCCCGGGAGGGAGTTACAGACTGGAATTTAATCGAGGGGTTCGGGGTGGTTTATATACAGAATAACAGATACCCGGGAGTTAGTTACAGACTGGAATCTAATGAAGGTGATTGGGGGGGTTTCTGTACCGAATAACAGATACCCGTTAGGGAGTTACAGACTGGTATCTAATAGAGGGGTTCAGGGGGGTTTATATTCGGAATAACAGATACCCAGGAGGGAGTTACAGACTGGAATCTAATCGAGGGGTTCGGGGTGATTTATATACAGAATAACAGCTCCCTGGGAAGGAGTTACAGACTGGAATCTAATCGAGGGGATTAGGGTGGTTTATATACAGAATAACAGATACACAGGAGGGAGATACAGACTGGAATCTAATCGAGGGGTTCGGGGTGGTTTATATACAGAACAACAGCTCCCTGGGAGGGAGTTACAGACTGGAATCTAATCGAGGGGTTCAGGATGGTTTATATACAGAATAACAGCTCCCCCCCGAGGAGGGAGTTACAGACTGGAATCTAATCGAGGGGTTCAGGGTGGTTTATATACAGAATAACAGATACCCGGGAGGGAGTTACAGACTGGAATCTAATCGAGGGGTTCGGGGTGGTCGATATACAGAATAACAGAAACCCGGGAGGGAGTTACAGACTGGAATCTAATCGAGGGGTTCGGGGTGGTTTATATACAGAATAACAGATACACAGGAGGGAGATACAGACTGGAATCTAATCGAGGGGTTCGGGGTGGTTTATATACAGAATAACAGATACACAGGAGGGGAGTTCCAGACTGGAATCTAATCGAGGGGTTCGGGGAGATTTATATACAGAATAACAGATACCCCAGGAGGGAATTACAGACTGGATTCTAATCGAGGGGTTCGGGGTGATTTATATCCAGAATAACAGATACCCCGGGAGGGAGTTACAGACTGGAATCTAATCGAGGGGTTTAGGGTGGTTCATATACAGAATAACAGATACGCAGGAGGGAGATACAGACTGGAATCTAATCGAGGGGTTCGGGGTGGTTTATATACAGAATAACAGCTCCCTGGGAGGGAGTTACAGACTGGAATCTAATCGAGGGGTTTAGGGTGGTTTATATACAGAATAACAGATACACAGGAGGGAGTTACAGACTGGAATCTAATCGAGGGTTTCGGGGTGGTTTATATACAGAATAACAGATACCCACGAGGGGAGTTCCAGACTGGAATCTAATCGAGGGTTTCGGGGAGATTTATATACAGAATAACAGATACCCCGGGAGGGAGTTACAGACTGGAATCTAATCGAGGGGTTTGGGGTTGTTTTTTATACAGAATACCAGCTCCCTGGGAAGGAGTTACAGACTAGAATCTAATCGAGAGGTTTAGGGTGGTTTATATACAGAATAACAGCTCCCCGGGAGAGAGTTACAGACTGGAATTTAATCGAGGGGTTCGGGGTGGTTGATATACAGAATAACAGATACCCAGGAGTTAGTTACAGACTGGAATCTAATGAAGGTGTTTGGGGGGGTTTCTGTACCGAATAACAGATACCCGTTAGGGAGTTACAGACTGGAATCTAATAGAGGGGTTCAGGGGGGTTTATATTCGGAATAACAGATACCCGGGAGGGAGTTACAGACTGGAATCTAATCGAGGGGTTCGGGGTGATTTATATACAGAATATCAGCTCCCTGGGAACGAGTTACAGACTGGAATCTAATCGAGGGGATTAGGGTGGTTTATATACAGAATAACAGATACACAGGAGGGAGATACAGACTGGAATCTAATCGAGGGGTTCGGGGTGGTTTATATACAGAACAACAGCTCCCTGGGAGGGAGTTACAGACTGGAATCTAATCGAGGGGTTCGGGGAGGTTTGTATACAGAATAACAGATACCCCGGGAGGGAGTTACAGACTGGAATCTAATCGAGGGGTTCAGGATGGTTTATATACAGAATAACAGCTCCCCCCCGAGGAGGGAGTTACAGACTGGAATCTAATCGAGGGGTTCAGGGTGGTTTATATACAGAATAACAGATACCCGGGAGGGAGTTACAGACTGGAATCTAATCGAGGGGTTCGGGGTGGTCGATATACAGAATAACAGAAACCCGGGAGGGAGTTACAGACTGGAATCTAATCGAGGGGTTCGGGGTGGTTTATATACAGAATAACAGATACACAGGAGGGAGATACAGACTGGAATCTAATCGAGGGGTTCGGGGTGGTTTATATACAGAATAACAGATACACAGGAGGGGAGTTCCAGACTGGAATCTAATCGAGGGGTTCGGGGAGATTTATATACAGAATAACAGATACCCCAGGAGGGAATTACAGACTGGATTCTAATCGAGGGGTTCGGGGTGATTTATATCCAGAATAACAGATACCCCGGGAGGGAGTTACAGACTGGAATCTAATCGAGGGGTTTAGGGTGGTTCATATACAGAATAACAGATACGCAGGAGGGAGATACAGACTGGAATCTAATCGAGGGGTTCGGGGTGGTTTATATACAGAATAACAGATACCTGGGAGGGAGTTACAGACTGGAATCTAATCGAGGGGTTTAGGGTGGTTTATATACAGAATAACAGATACACAGGAGGGAGATACAGACTGGAATCTAAACGAGGGGTTCGGGGTGGTTTATGGACAGAATAACAGATACCCCGGGAGGGAGATACAGACTGGAATCTAATCGAGGGTTTCGGGGTGGTTTATATACAGAATAACAGATACCCACGAGGGGAGTTCCAGACTGGAATCTAATCGAGGGGTTCGGGGAGATTTATATACAGAATAACAGATACCCCGGGAGGGAGTTACAGACTGGAATCTAATCAAGGGGTTTGGGGTTGTTTTTTATACAGAATACCAGCTCCCTGGGAAGGAGTTACAGACTAGAATCTAATCGAGAGGTTTAGGGTGGTTTATATACAGAATAACAGCTCCCCGGGTGGGAGTTACAGACTGGAATTTAATCGAGGGGTTCGGGGTGGTTTATATACAGAATAACAGATACCCGGGAGTTAGTTACAGACTGGAATCTATTGAAGGTGTTTGGGGGGGTTTCTGTACCGAATAACAGATACCCGTTAGGGAGTTACAGACTGGAATCTAATCGAGGGGTTCGGGGTGGTTTATATACAGAATAACAGATACCCCAGGGAGGGAGTTACAGACTGGAATCTAATCGAGGGGTTCGGGGTGATTTATATACAGAATAACAGCTCCCTGGGAAGGAGTTACAGACTGGAATCTAATCGAGGGGATTAGGGTGGTTTATATACAGAATAACAGATACACAGGAGGGAGATACAGACTGGAATCTAATCGAGGGGTTTAGGGTGGTTTATATACAGAACAACAGCTCCCCGGGAGGGAGTTACAGACTAGAATCTAAACGAGGGGTTCGGGGAGGTTTATATACAGAATAACAGATACCCCGGGAGGGAGTTACAGACTGGAATCTAATCGAGGGGTTCAGGGGGGTTTATATTCGGAATAACAGATACCTGGGAGGGAGTTACAGACTGGAATCTAATCGAGGGGTTCGGGGTGATTTATATACAGAATAACAGCTCCCTGGGAAGGAGTTACAGACTGGAATCTAATCGAGGGGTTCGGGGTGATTTATATACAGAATAACAGCTCCCTGGGAAGGAGTTACAGACTGGAATCTAATCGAGGGGTTCGGAGTGGTTTATGTACAGAATAACAGATACCCCCCGGGAGGGAGTTACAGACTGGAATCTAATCGAGGGGTTTGGGGTGGTTTATATACAGAATAACAGATACCCCGGGAGGGAGTTACAGACTGGAATCTAATCGAGGGGTTCGGGGTGGTTTATATACAGAATAACAGATACCCCCCGGGAGGGAGTTACAGACTGGAATCTAATCGAGGGGTTCGGGGTGGTTTATGGACAGAATAACAGATACCCCGGGAGGGAGATACAGACTGGAATCTAATCGAGGGGTTCGGGGTGGTTTATATACAGAATAACAGATACCCACGAGGGGAGTTCCAGACTGGAATCTAATCGAGGGGTTCGGGGAGATTTATATACAGAATAACAGATACCCCGGGAGGGAGTTACAGACTGGAATCTAATCAAGGGGTTTGGGGTTGTTTTTTATACAGAATACCAGCTCCCTGGGAAGGAGTTACAGACTAGAATCTAATCGAGAGGTTTAGGGTGGTTTATATACAGAATAACAGCTCCCCGGGTGGGAGTTACAGACTGGAATTTAATCGAGGGGTTCGGGGTGGTTTATATACAGAATAACAGATACCCGGGAGTTAGTTACAGACTGGAATCTATTGAAGGTGTTTGGGGGGGTTTCTGTACCGAATAACAGATACCCGTTAGGGAGTTACAGACTGGAATCTAATCGAGGGGTTCGGGGTGGTTTATATACAGAATAACAGATACCCCAGGGAGGGAGTTACAGACTGGAATCTAATCGAGGGGTTCGGGGTGATTTATATACAGAATAACAGCTCCCTGGGAAGGAGTTACAGACTGGAATCTAATCGAGGGGATTAGGGTGGTTTATATACAGAATAACAGATACACAGGAGGGAGATACAGACTGGAATCTAATCGAGGGGTTTAGGGTGGTTTATATACAGAACAACAGCTCCCCGGGAGGGAGTTACAGACTAGAATCTAAACGAGGGGTTCGGGGAGGTTTATATACAGAATAACAGATACCCCGGGAGGGAGTTACAGACTGGAATCTAATCGAGGGGTTCAGGGGGGTTTATATTCGGAATAACAGATACCTGGGAGGGAGTTACAGACTGGAATCTAATCGAGGGGTTCGGGGTGATTTATATACAGAATAACAGCTCCCTGGGAAGGAGTTACAGACTGGAATCTAATCGAGGGGTTCGGGGTGATTTATATACAGAATAACAGCTCCCTGGGAAGGAGTTACAGACTGGAATCTAATCGAGGGGTTCGGAGTGGTTTATGTACAGAATAACAGATACCCCCCGGGAGGGAGTTACAGACTGGAATCTAATCGAGGGGTTTGGGGTGGTTTATATACAGAATAACAGATACCCCGGGAGGGAGTTACAGACTGGAATCTAATCGAGGGGTTCGGGGTGGTTTATATACAGAATAACAGATACCCCCCGGGAGGGAGTTACAGACTGGAATCTAATCGAGGGGTTTGGGGTGGTTTATATACAGAATAACAGATACCCCCCGGGGAGGGAGTTACAGACTGGAATCTAATCGAGGGGTTCGGGGAGGATTATACACAGAATAACAGATACCCGGGAGGTAGATACAGACTGTAATCTAATCGAGGGATTCGGGGTGGTTAATATGCAGAATAACAGATACCCCGGGAGGGAGTTACAGACTGTAATCTAATCGAGGGGTTCGGAGTGGTTTATATACAGAATAACAGATACCCGGGAGGGAGTTACAGACTGGAATCTAATCGAGGGGTTCGGGGGGGTTTATATACAGAATAACAGATACCTGGGAGGGAGTTACAGACTGGAATCTAATCGAGGGGTTCAGGGTGGTGCATATACAGAATAACAGATACGCAGGAGGGAGATACAGACTGGAATCTAATCGAGGGGTTCGGGGTGATTTATATCCAGAATTACAGATACCCCGGGAGGGAGTTACAGACTGGAATCTAATCGGGGGGTTCGGGGTGGTTTATATACAGAATAACAGATAGCCAGGAGGGGAGTTACAGACTGGAATCTAATCGAGGGTTTTGGGGTGGTTTATATACAGAATAACAGATACCCGGGAGGGGAGGTTCAGATTGGAATCTAATCGAGGGGTTCGGGGAGATTTATTTACAGAATAACAGATACCCGGGAGGGGACTTACATACTGGAAGCTAATCGAGGGGTTCGGGGAGATTTATATACAGAATAACAGCTCCCTGGGAAGGAGTTACAGACTGGAATCTAATCGAGGGGTTCAGGGTGGTTTATATACAGAACAACAGCTCCCCGGGAGGGAGTTACAGACTGGAATCTAAACGAGGGGTTCGGGGAGGTTTATATACAGATTAACAGATACCCGGGGAGGGAGTTACAGACTGGAATCTAATCGAAGGGTTAGGGGTGGTTTATATACAGAATAACAGATACCCGGGAGGGAGTTACAGACTGGAATCTAATCGAGGAGTTCGGGTTGGTTTATATACAGAATAACAGATACCTGGGAGGGAGTTACAGACTGGAATCTAATCGAGGGGTGTAGGGTGGTTTATATACAGAATAACAGATACCCAGGAGGGGAGTTCCAGACTGGAATCTAATCGAGGGGTTCGGGGAGATTTATATACAGAATAACAGATACCCCAGGAGGGAGTTACAGACTGGATTGTAATCGAGGGGTTCGGGGTGATTTCTATCCAGAATAACAGATACCCCGGGAGGGTGTTACAGACTGGAATCTAATCGAGGGGTTTAGGGTGGTTCATATACAGAATAACAGATACCCGGGAGGGAGTTACAGACTGGAATCTAATCGAGGGGTTCGGGGTGGTTTATATACAGAATAACAGCTCCCTGGGAGGGAGTTACAGCTTGGAATCTAATCGAGGGGTTCAGGGTGGTTTATATACATAATAACAGATACACCGGAGGGAGTTACAGACTGGAATCTAATCGAGGGTTTCGGGGTGGTTTATATACAGAATAACAGATACCCACAAGGGGAGTTCCAGACTGGAATCTAATCGAGGGGTTCGGGGTGGTTTATATACAGAATAACAGATACCCGGGAGGGGAGGTTCAGATTGGAATTTAATCGAGGGGTTCAGGGTCGTTTATATACAGAATAACAGATACCCTGGGAGGGAGTTACATACTGGAAGCTAATCGAGGGGTTCGGGGAGATTTATATACAGAATAACAGATACCCCCCGGGAGGGAGTTACAGACTGGAATCCAATCGAGGGGTTCGGGGTGGTTTATATACAGAATAACAGATACCCAGGAGGGGAGGTTCAGATTGGAATCTAATCGAGGGGTTCGGGGAGATTTATTTACAGAATAACAGATACCCGGGAGGGAGTTACAGACTGGAATCTAATCGAGGGGTTCGGAGTGGTTTATATTCGGAATAACAGATACCCAGGAGTGAGTTACAGACTGGAATCTAATCGAGGGGATGGGGGTGGGGGTTTATATACAGAATAACAGATACCCGGGAGGGAGATACAGCCTGGAATCTAATCAAGGGGTTCAGAGTGGCTTATATACAGAATAACAGATACCCGGGAGGGAGTTACAGACTGGAATCAAATCGAGGGGTTCGGGGTGGTTTATATACAGAATAACAGATACCCGGAAGGGTAGTTACAGACTGGAATCTAATCGAGGGGATGGGGGTGGGGATTTATACACTGAATAAGAGATACCGAGGAGGAGGTTACAGCCTGGAATCTAATCAAGGGGCTCGGGGTGGATTATATGCAGAATAACAGATACCCGGGAGGGGGTTACAGACTGGAATCCAATCGAGGGGTTCGGGGTGGTTTATATACAGAATAACAGATACCCGGAAGGGTAGTTACAGACTGGAATCTAATCGAGGGGTTCGGGGTGGTTTATAGACAGAATAACAGATACCTGGGAGGGGAGTTACAGACTGGAATCTAATCGAGGGGTTCGGGGTGGTTTATAGACAGAATAACAGATACCTGGGAGGGAGTTACAGACTGGAATCTAATCGAGGGGTTCAGGGTGGTGCATATACAGAATAACAGATACGCAGGAGGGAGATACAGACTGGAATCTAATCGAGGGGTTCGGGGTGATTTATATCCAGAATTACAGATACCCCGGGAGGGAGTTACAGACTGGAATCTAATCGGGGGGTTCGGGGTGGTTTATATACAGAATAACAGATAGCCAGGAGGGGAGTTACAGACTGGAATCTAATCGAGGGTTTTGGGGTGGTTTATATACAGAATAACAGATACCCGGGAGGGGAGGTTCAGATTGGAATCTAATCGAGGGGTTCGGGGAGATTTATTTACAGAATAACAGATACCCGGGAGGGGAGTTACATACTGGAAGCTAATCGAGGGGTTCGGGGAGATTTATGTACAGAATAACAGATACCCCGGGAGGGAGTTACAGACTGAATCTAATCGAGGGGGTCGGGGTGGTTTATATACAGAATAACAGATACCCCGGGAGGGAGTTACAGACTGGAATCTAATCGAGGGGTTCGGGGTGATTTATATACAGAATAACAGCTCCCTGGGAAGGAGTTACAGACTGGAATCTAATCGAGGGGTTTAGGGTGGTTTATATACAGAACAACAGCTCCCTGGGAGGGAGTTACAGACTGGAATCTAATCGAGGGGTTCGGGGAGGTTTGTATACAGAATAACAGATACCCCGGGAGGGAGTTACAGACTGGAATCTAATCGAGGGGTTCAGGGTGGTTTATATACAGAACAACAGCTCCCCGGGAGGGAGTTACAGACTGGAATCTAAACGAGGGTTTCGGGGAGGTTTATATACAGATTAACAGATACCCGGGGAGGGAGTTACAGACTGGAATCTAATCGAAGGGTTAGGGGTGGTTTATATACAGAATAACAGATACCCGGGAGGGAGTTACAGACTGGAATCTAATCGAGGAGTTCGGGTTGGTTTATATACAGAATAACAGATACCCGGGAGGGAGTTACAGACTGGAATCTAATCGAGGGGTTTAGGGTGGTTTATATACAGAATAACAGATACCCGGGAGGGAGTTACAGACTGGAATCTAATCGAGGGGTTCGGGGAGATTTATATACAGAATAACAGATACCCCAGGAGGGAGTTACAGACTGGATTGTAATCGAGGGGTTCGGGGTGATTTCTATCCAGAATAACAGATACCCCGGGAGGGTGTTACAGACTGGAATCTAATCGAGGGGTTTAGGGTGGTTCATATACAGAATAACAGATACGCAGGAGGGAGATACAGACTGGAATCTAATCGAGGGGTTCGGGGTGGTTTATATACAGAATAACAGCTCCCTGGGAGGGAGTTACAGCTTGGAATCTAATCGAGGGGTTTAGGGTGGTTTATATACAGAATAACAGATACCCAGGAGGGAGATACAGACTGGAATCTAATCGAGGGGTTCGGGGAGATTTATTTACAGAATAACAGATACCGGGGAGGGGAGTTACATACTGGAAGCTAATCGAGGGGTTCGGGGAGATATATATACAGAATAACAGATACCCCGGGAGGGAGTTACAGACTGGAATCTAATCGAGGGGTTCGGGGAGATTTATATACAGAATAACAGATACCCCCCGGGAGGGAGTTACAGACTGGAATCCAATCGAGGGGTTCGGGGTGGTTTATATACAGAATAACAGATACCCAGGAGGGGAGGTTCAGATTGGAATCAAATCGAGGGGTTCGGGGAGATTTATTTACAGAATAACAGATACCCGGGAGGGGAGTTACAGACTGGAATCTAATCGAGGGGTTCGGGGAGATTTATATACAGAATAACAGATACCCCGGGAGGGAGTTACAGACTGGAATCTAATCGAGGGGTTCGGGGAGATTTATATACAGAATAACAGATACCCCGGGAGGGAGTTACAGACTGGAATCTAATCGAGGGGTTCGGGGAGATTTATATACAGAATAACAGATACCCCGGGAGGGAGTTACAGACTGGAATCTAATCGAGGGGTTTAGGGTGGTTTATATACAGAATAACAGATACCCAGGAGGGAGTTACAGACTGGAATCTAATCGAGGGATTCTGGGTGGTTTATATACAGAATAACAGATACCCGGGAGGGAGTTACAGACTGGAATCTAATCAAGGGGTTCGGGGGGGGTTCTGTACCTAATAACAGATACCCGTTAGGGAGTTACAGACTGGTATCTAATAGAGGGGTTCGGGGTGGCTTTTATACAGAATAACAGATACCCGGAAGGGGAGTTACAGACTGGAATCTAATCGAGGGGTTCGGGGTGGTTTATAGACAGAATAACAGATACCTGGGAGGGAGTTACAGACTGTAATCTAATCGAGGGGTTCAGGGTGGTTTATGTACAGGTTTCTCGACAGAATAACAGATACCCCGGGAGGGAGTTACAGACTGTAATCTAATCGAGGGGTTCGGGGTGGGGTTTATATACAGAATAACAGATACCCCGGGGAGGGAGTTACAGACTGGAATCTAATCGAGGGGTTCGGAGTGGTTTATATTCGGAATAACAGATACCCAGGAGTGAGTTACAGACTGGAATCTAATCGAGGGGATGGGGGTGGGGGTTTATATACAGAATAACAGATACCCGGGAGGGAGATACAGCCTGGAATCTAATCAAGGGGTTCAGGGTGGCTTATATACAGAATAACAGATACCCCGGGAGGGAGATACAGACTGGAATCTAATCGAGGGGTTCGGGGTGGGGTTTATATACAGAATAACAGATACCCCCCGGGAGGGAGTTACAGACTGGAATCTAATCGAGGGGTTCGGGGAGGATTATACACAGAATAACAGATAACAGGAGGGAGATACAGACTGGAATCTAATCGAGGGGTTCGGGGTGGTTAATATGCAGAATAACAGATACCCCGGGAGGGAGTTACAGACTTTAATCTAATCAAGGGGTTCAGAGTGGTTTCTCGACAGAATAACAGATACCCGGGAGGGAGTTACAAACTGGAAACTAATCGAGGAATTCGGGGTGGTTTATATACAGAATAACAGATACCCAGGAGGGAGTTACAGACTGTAATCTAATCGAGGGGATGGGGGTGGGGATTTATACACTGAATAAGAGATACCGAGGAGGAAGTTACAGCCTGGAATCTAATCAAGGGGCTCGGGGTGGATTATATGCAGAATAACAGATACCCGGGAGGGGGTTACAGACTGGAATCCAATCGAGGGGTTCGGGGTGGTTTATATACAGAATAACAGATACCCGGAAGGGTAGTTACAGACTGGAATCTAATCGAGGGGTTCGGGGTGGTTTATAGACAGAATAACAGATACCTGGGAGGGGAGTTACAGACTGGAATCTAATCGAGGAGTTCGGGGTGGTTTATAGACAGAATAACAGATACCTGGGAGGGAGTTACAGACTGGAATCTAATCGAGGGGTTCAGGGTGGTGCATATACAGAATAACAGATACGCAGGAGGGAGATACAGACTGGAATCTAATCGAGGGGTTCGGGGTGATTTATATCCAGAATTACAGATACCCCGGGAGGGAGTTACAGACTGGAATCTAATCGGGGGGTTCGGGGTGGTTTATATACAGAATAACAGATAGCCAGGAGGGGAGTTACAGACTGGAATCTAATCGAGGGTTTTGGGGTGGTTTATATACAGAATAACAGATACCCGGGAGGGGAGGTTCAGATTGGAATCTAATCGAGGGGTTCGGGGAGATTTATTTACAGAATAACAGATACCCGGGATGGGAGTTACATACTGGAAGCTAATCGAGGGGTTCGGGGAGATTTATATACAGAATAACAGCTCCCTGGGAAGGAGTTACAGACTGGAATCTAATCGAGGGGTTTAGGGTGGTTTATATACAGAACAACAGTTCCCTGGGAGGGAGTTACAGACTGGAATCTAATCGAGGGGTTCGGGGAGGTTTATATACAGAATAACAGATACCCCGGGAGGGAGTTACATACTGGAATCTAATTGAGGGGTTCGGGGGGATTTATATACAGAATAACAGATACCCCGGGGGGGAGTTACAGACTGGAATCTAATCGAGGGGTTCAGGGTGGTTTATATACAGAACAACAGCTCCCCGGGAGGGAGTTACAGACTGGAATCTAAACGAGGGGTTCGGGGAGGTTTATATACAGATTAACAGATACCCGGGGAGGGAGTTACAGACTGGAATCTAATCGAAGGGTTAGGGGTGGTTTATATACAGAATAACAGATACCCGGGAGGGAGTTACAGACTGGAATCTAATCGAGGAGTTCGGGTTGGTTTATATACAGAATAACAGATACCTGGGAGGGAGTTACAGACTGGAATCTAATCGAGGGGTTTAGGGTGGTTTATATACAGAATAACAGATACCCAGGAGGGGAGTTCCAGACTGGAATCTAATCGAGGGGTTCGGGGAGATTTATATACAGAATAACAGATACCCCAGGAGGGAGTTACAGACTGGATTGTAATCGAGGGGTTCGGGGTGATTTCTATCCAGAATAACAGATACCCCGGGAGGGTGTTACAGACTGGAATCTAATCGAGGGGTTTAGGGTGGTTCATATACAGAATAACAGATACCCGGGAGGGAGTTACAGACTGGAATCTAATCGAGGGGTTCGGGGTGGTTTATATACAGAATAACAGCTCCCTGGGAGGGAGTTACAGCTTGGAATCTAATCGAGGGGTTCAGGGTGGTTTATATACATAATAACAGATACACCGGAGGGAGTTACAGACTGGAATCTAATCGAGGGTTTCGGGGTGGTTTATATACAGAATAACAGATACCCACAAGGGGAGTTCCAGACTGGAATCTAATCGAGGGGTTCGGGGTGGTTTATATACAGAATAACAGATACCCGGGAGGGGAGGTTCAGATTGGAATTTAATCGAGGGGTTCAGGGTCGTTTATATACAGAATAACAGATACCCTGGGAGGGAGTTACATACTGGAAGCTAATCGAGGGGTTCGGGGAGATTTATATACAGAATAACAGATACCCCCCGGGAGGGAGTTACAGACTGGAATCCAATCGAGGGGTTCGGGGTGGTTTATATACAGAATAACAGATACCCAGGAGGGGAGGTTCAGATTGGAATCTAATCGAGGGGTTCGGGGAGATTTATTTACAGAATAACAGATACCCGGGAGGGAGTTACAGACTGGAATCTAATCGAGGGGTTCGGAGTGGTTTATATTCGGAATAACAGATACCCAGGAGTGAGTTACAGACTGGAATCTAATCGAGGGGATGGGGGTGGGGGTTTATATACAGAATAACAGATACCCGGGAGGGAGATACAGCCTGGAATCTAATCAAGGGGTTCAGAGTGGCTTATATACAGAATAACAGATACCCGGGAGGGAGTTACAGACTGGAATCAAATCGAGGGGTTCGGGGTGGTTTATATACAGAATAACAGATACCCGGAAGGGTAGTTACAGACTGGAATCTAATCGAGGGGATGGGGGTGGGGATTTATACACTGAATAAGAGATACCGAGGAGGAGGTTACAGCCTGGAATCTAATCAAGGGGCTCGGGGTGGATTATATGCAGAATAACAGATACCCGGGAGGGGGTTACAGACTGGAATCCAATCGAGGGGTTCGGGGTGGTTTATATACAGAATAACAGATACCCGGAAGGGTAGTTACAGACTGGAATCTAATCGAGGGGTTCGGGGTGGTTTATAGACAGAATAACAGATACCTGGGAGGGGAGTTACAGACTGGAATCTAATCGAGGGGTTCGGGGTGGTTTATAGACAGAATAACAGATACCTGGGAGGGAGTTACAGACTGGAATCTAATCGAGGGGTTCAGGGTGGTGCATATACAGAATAACAGATACGCAGGAGGGAGATACAGACTGGAATCTAATCGAGGGGTTCGGGGTGATTTATATCCAGAATTACAGATACCCCGGGAGGGAGTTACAGACTGGAATCTAATCGGGGGGTTCGGGGTGGTTTATATACAGAATAACAGATAGCCAGGAGGGGAGTTACAGACTGGAATCTAATCGAGGGTTTTGGGGTGGTTTATATACAGAATAACAGATACCCGGGAGGGGAGGTTCAGATTGGAATCTAATCGAGGGGTTCGGGGAGATTTATTTACAGAATAACAGATACCCGGGAGGGGAGTTACATACTGGAAGCTAATCGAGGGGTTCGGGGAGATTTATGTACAGAATAACAGATACCCCGGGAGGGAGTTACAGACTGAATCTAATCGAGGGGGTCGGGGTGGTTTATATACAGAATAACAGATACCCCGGGAGGGAGTTACAGACTGGAATCTAATCGAGGGGTTCGGGGTGATTTATATACAGAATAACAGCTCCCTGGGAAGGAGTTACAGACTGGAATGTAATCGAGGGGTTTAGGGTGGTTTATATACAGAACAACAGCTCCCTGGGAGGGAGTTACAGACTGGAATCTAATCGAGGGGTTCGGGGAGGTTTGTATACAGAATAACAGATACCCCGGGAGGGAGTTACAGACTGGAATCTAATCGAGGGGTTCAGGGTGGTTTATATACAGAACAACAGCTCCCCGGGAGGGAGTTACAGACTGGAATCTAAACGAGGGTTTCGGGGAGGTTTATATACAGATTAACAGATACCCGGGGAGGGAGTTACAGACTGGAATCTAATCGAAGGGTTAGGGGTGGTTTATATACAGAATAACAGATACCCGGGAGGGAGTTACAGACTGGAATCTAATCGAGGAGTTCGGGTTGGTTTATATACAGAATAACAGATACCCGGGAGGGAGTTACAGACTGGAATCTAATCGAGGGGTTTAGGGTGGTTTATATACAGAATAACAGATACCCGGGAGGGAGTTACAGACTGGAATCTAATCGAGGGGTTCGGGGTGGTTTATATACAGAATAACAGCTCCCTGGGAGGGAGTTACAGCTTGGAATCTAATCGAGGGGTTTAGGGTGGTTTATATACAGAATAACAGATACCCAGGAGGGAGATACAGACTGGAATCTAATCGAGGGGTTCGGGGAGATTTATTTACAGAATAACAGATACCGGGGAGGGGAGTTACATACTGGAAGCTAATCGAGGGGTTCGGGGAGATATATATACAGAATAACAGATACCCCGGGAGGGAGTTACAGACTGGAATCTAATCGAGGGGTTCGGGGAGATTTATATACAGAATAACAGATACCCCCCGGGAGGGAGTTACAGACTGGAATCCAATCGAGGGGTTCGGGGTGGTTTATATACAGAATAACAGATACCCAGGAGGGGAGGTTCAGATTGGAATCAAATCGAGGGGTTCGGGGAGATTTATTTACAGAATAACAGATACCCGGGAGGGGAGTTACAGACTGGAATCTAATCGAGGGGTTCGGGGAGATTTATATACAGAATAACAGATACCCCGGGAGGGAGTTACAGACTGGAATCTAATCGAGGGGTTCGGGGAGATTTATATACAGAATAACAGATACCCCGGGTGGGAGTTACAGACTGGAATCTAATCGAGGGGTTCGGGGAGATTTATATACAGAATAACAGATACCCCGGGAGGGAGTTACAGACTGGAATCTAATCGAGGGGTTTAGGGTGGTTTATATACAGAATAACAGATACCCAGGAGGGAGTTACAGACTGGAATCTAATCGAGGGATTCTGGGTGGTTTATATACAGAATAACAGATACCCGGGAGGGAGTTACAGACTGGAATCTAATCAAGGGGTTCGGGGGGGGTTCTGTACCGAATAACAGATACCCGTTAGGGAGTTACAGACTGGTATCTAATAGAGGGGTTCGGGGTGGCTTTTATACAGAATAACAGATACCCGGAAGGGGAGTTACAGACTGGAATCTAATCGAGGGGTTCGGGGTGGTTTATAGACAGAATAACAGATACCTGGGAGGGAGTTACAGACTGGAATCTAATCGAGGGGTTCAGGGTGGTGTATATACAGAATAACAGATACGCAGGAGGGAGATACAGACTGGAATCTAATCGAGGGGTTCGGGGTGATTTATATCCAGAATTACAGATACCCCGGGAGGGAGTTACAGACTGGAATCTAATCGGGGGGTTCGGGGTGGTTTATATACAGAATAACAGATAGCCAGGAGGGGAGTTACAGACTGGAATCTAATCGAGGGTTTTGGGGTGGTTTATATACAGAATAACAGATACCCGGGAGGGGAGGTTCAGATTGGAATCTAATCGAGGGGTTCGGGGAGATTTATTTACAGAATAACAGATACCCGGGATGGGAGTTACATACTGGAAGCTAATCGAGGGGTTCGGGGAGATTTATATACAGAATAACAGCTCCCTGGGAAGGAGTTACAGACTGGAATCTAATCGAGGGGTTTAGGGTGGTTTATATACAGAACAACAGTTCCCTGGGAGGGAGTTACAGACTGGAATCTAATCGAGGGGTTCGGGGAGGTGTATATACAGAATAACAGATACCCCGGGAGGGAGTTACATACTGGAATCTAATTGAGGGGTTCGGGGGGATTTATATACAGAATAACAGATACCCCGGGGGGGAGTTACAGACTGGAATCTAATCGAGGGGTTCAGGGTGGTTTATATACAGAACAACAGCTCCCCGGGAGGGAGTTACAGACTGGAATCTAAACGAGGGGTTCGGGGAGGTTTATATACAGATTAACAGATACCCGGGGAGGGAGTTACAGACTGGAATCTAATCGAAGGGTTAGGGGTGGTTTATATACAGAATAACAGATACCCGGGAGGGAGTTACAGACTGGAATCTAATCGAGGAGTTCGGGTTGGTTTATATACAGAATAACAGATACCTGGGAGGGAGTTACAGACTGGAATCTAATCGAGGGGTTTAGGGTGGTTTATATACAGAATAACAGATACCCAGGAGGGGAGTTCCAGACTGGAATCTAATCGAGGGGTTCGGGGAGATTTATATACAGAATAACAGATACCCCAGGAGGGAGTTACAGACTGGATTGTAATCGAGGGGTTCGGGGTGATTTCTATCCAGAATAACAGATACCCCGGGAGGGTGTTACAGACTGGAATCTAATCGAGGGGTTTAGGGTGGTTCATATACAGAATAACAGATACCCGGGAGGGAGTTACAGACTGGAATCTAATCGAGGGGTTCGGGGTGGTTTATATACAGAATAACAGCTCCCTGGGAGGGAGTTACAGCTTGGAATCTAATCGAGGGGTTCAGGGTGGTTTATATACATAATAACAGATACACCGGAGGGAGTTACAGACTGGAATCTAATCGAGGGTTTCGGGGTGGTTTATATACAGAATAACAGATACCCACAAGGGGAGTTCCAGACTGGAATCTAATCGAGGGGTTCGGGGTGGTTTATATACAGAATAACAGATACCCGGGAGGGGAGGTTCAGATTGGAATTTAATCGAGGGGTTCAGGGTCGTTTATATACAGAATAACAGATACCCTGGGAGGGAGTTACATACTGGAAGCTAATCGAGGGGTTCGGGGAGATTTATATACAGAATAACAGATACCCCCCGGGAGGGAGTTACAGACTGGA
Organism: Chiloscyllium punctatum; assembly: GCF_047496795.1. Taxonomy (NCBI): domain Eukaryota; kingdom Metazoa; phylum Chordata; class Chondrichthyes; order Orectolobiformes; family Hemiscylliidae; genus Chiloscyllium; species Chiloscyllium punctatum. The sequence continues at coordinate 13,542,427 of NC_092766.1, forward strand.
ATCCAATCGAGGGGTTCGGGGTGGTTTATATACAGAATAACAGATACCCAGGAGGGGAGGTTCAGATTGGAATCTAATCGAGGGGTTCGGGGAGATTTATTTACAGAATAACAGATACCTGGGAGGGAGTTACAGACTGGAATCTAATCGAGGGGTTCGGAGTGGTTTATATTCGGAATAACAGATACCCAGGAGTGAGTTACAGACTGGAATCTAATCGAGGGGTTCGGGCTGGTTTATATACAGAATAACAGATACCCGGAAGGGTAGTTACAGACTGGAATCTAATCGAGGGGATGGGGGTGGGGATTTATACACTGAATAAGAGATACCGAGGAGGAGGTTACAGCCTGGAATCTAATCAAGGGGCTCGGGGTGGATTATATGCAGAATAACAGATACCCGGGAGGGGGTTACAGACTGGAATCCAATCGAGGGGTTCGGGGTGGTTTATATACAGAATAACAGATACCCGGAAGGGTAGTTACAGACTGGAATCTAATCGAGGGGTTCGGGGTGGTTTACAGACAGAATAACAGATACCTGGGAGGGGAGTTACAGACTGGAATCTAATCGAGGGGTTCGGGGTGGTTTATAGACAGAATAACAGATACCTGGGAGGGAGTTACAGACTGGAATCTAATCGAGGGGTTCAGGGTGGTGCATATACAGAATAACAGATACGCAGGAGGGAGATACAGACTGGAATCTAATCGAGGGGTTCGGGGTGATTTATATCCAGAATTACAGATACCCCGGGAGGGAGTTACAGACTGGAATCTAATCGGGGGGTTCGGGGTGGTTTATATACAGAATAACAGATAGCCAGGAGGGGAGTTACAGACTGGAATCTAATCGAGGGTTTTGGGGTGGTTTATATACAGAATAACAGATACCCGGGAGGGGAGGTTCAGATTGGAATCTAATCGAGGGGTTCGGGGAGATTTATTTACAGAATAACAGATACCCGGGAGGGGAGTTACATACTGGAAGCTAATCGAGGGGTTCGGGGAGATTTATGTACAGAATAACAGATACCCCGGGAGGGAGTTACAGACTGAATCTAATCGAGGGGGTCGGGGTGGTTTATATACAGAATAACAGATACCCCGGGAGGGAGTTACAGACTGGAATCTAATCGAGGGGTTCGGGGTGATTTATATACAGAATAACAGCTCCCTGGGAAGGAGTTACAGACTGGAATCTAATCGAGGGGTTTAGGGTGGTTTATATACAGAACAACAGCTCCCTGGGAGGGAGTTACAGACTGGAATCTAATCGAGGGGTTCGGGGAGGTTTGTATACAGAATAACAGATACCCCGGGAGGGAGTTACAGACTGGAATCTAATCGAGGGGTTCAGGGTGGTTTATATACAGAACAACAGCTCCCCGGGAGGGAGTTACAGACTGGAATCTAAACGAGGGTTTCGGGGAGGTTTATATACAGATTAACAGATACCCGGGGAGGGAGTTACAGACTGGAATCTAATCGAAGGGTTAGGGGTGGTTTATATACAGAATAACAGATACCCGGGAGGGAGTTACAGACTGGAATCTAATCGAGGAGTTCGGGTTGGTTTATATACAGAATAACAGATACCCGGGAGGGAGTTACAGACTGGAATCTAATCGAGGGGTTTAGGGTGGTTTATATACAGAATAACAGATACCCGGGAGGGAGTTACAGACTGGAATCTAATCGAGGGGTTCGGGGAGATTTATATACAGAATAACAGATACCCCAGGAGGGAGTTACAGACTGGATTGTAATCGAGGGGTTCGGGGTGATTTCTATCCAGAATAACAGATACCCCGGGAGGGTGTTACAGACTGGAATCTAATCGAGGGGTTTAGGGTGGTTCATATACAGAATAACAGATACGCAGGAGGGAGATACAGACTGGAATCTAATCGAGGGGTTCGGGGTGGTTTATATACAGAATAACAGCTCCCTGGGAGGGAGTTACAGCTTGGAATCTAATCGAGGGGTTTAGGGTGGTTTATATACAGAATAACAGATACCCAGGAGGGAGATACAGACTGGAATCTAATCGAGGGGTTCGGGGAGATTTATTTACAGAATAACAGATACCGGGGAGGGGAGTTACATACTGGAAGCTAATCGAGGGGTTCGGGGAGATATATATACAGAATAACAGATACCCCGGGAGGGAGTTACAGACTGGAATCTAATCGAGGGGTTCGGGGAGATTTATATACAGAATAACAGATACCCCCCGGGAGGGAGTTACAGACTGGAATCCAATCGAGGGGTTCGGGGTGGTTTATATACAGAATAACAGATACCCAGGAGGGGAGGTTCAGATTGGAATCAAATCGAGGGGTTCGGGGAGATTTATTTACAGAATAACAGATACCCGGGAGGGGAGTTACAGACTGGAATCTAATCGAGGGGTTCGGGGAGATTTATATACAGAATAACAGATACCCCGGGAGGGAGTTACAGACTGGAATCTAATCGAGGGGTTCGGGGAGATTTATATACAGAATAACAGATACCCCGGGAGGGAGTTACAGACTGGAATCTAATCAAGGGGTTCGGGGAGATTTATATACAGAATAACAGATACCCCGGGAGGGAGTTACAGACTGGAATCTAATCGAGGGGTTTAGGGTGGTTTATATACAGAATAACAGATACCCAGGAGGGAGTTACAGACTGGAATCTAATCGAGGGATTCTGGGTGGTTTATATACAGAATAACAGATACCCGGGAGGGAGTTACAGACTGGAATCTAATCAAGGGGTTCGGGGGGGGTTCTGTACCGAATAACAGATACCCGTTAGGGAGTTACAGACTGGTATCTAATAGACGGGTTCGGGGTGGCTTTTATACAGAATAACAGATACCCGGAAGGGGAGTTACAGACTGGAATCTAATCGAGGGGTTCGGGGTGGTTTATAGACAGAATAACAGATACCTGGGAGGGAGTTACAGACTGGAATCTAATCGAGGGGTTCAGGGTGGTGTATATACAGAATAACAGATACGCAGGAGGGAGATACAGACTGGAATCTAATCGAGGGGTTCGGGGTGATTTATATCCAGAATTACACATACCCCGGGAGGGAGTTACAGACTGGAATCTAATCGGGGGGTTCGGGGTGGTTTATATACAGAATAACAGATAGCCAGGAGGGGAGTTACAGACTGGAATCTAATCGAGGGTTTTGGGGTGGTTTATATACAGAATAACAGATACCCGGGAGGGGAGGTTCAGATTGGAATCTAATCGAGGGGTTCGGGGAGATTTATTTACAGAATAACAGATACCCGGGAGGGGAGTTACATACTGGAAGCTAATCGAGGGGTTCGGGGAGATTTATGTACAGAATAACAGATACCCCGGGAGGGAGTTACAGACTGGAATCTAATCGAGGGGTTCGGGGAGATTTATATACAGAATAACAGATACCTGGGAGGGAGTTACAGATTGGAATCTAATCGAGGGGTTCGGGGTGGTTTATATACAGAATAACAGGTAACCGGGAGGGAGTTACAGATTGGAATCTAATCGAGGGGTTCAGGGTGGTTTATATGCAGAACAGCAGCTCCCTGGGACGGAGTTACAGACTGGAATCTAATCGAGGGGTTCAGGGTGGTTTATATACAGAATAACAGATACACAGGAGGGAGATACAGACTGGAATCTAATCGAGGGGTTCAGGGAGGTTTATATACAGAATAACAGATACCCCAGGGAGGGAGTTACAGACTGGAATCTAATCGAGGGGTTTGGGGTGGTTTATATAAAGAATAACAGCTCCCTGGGACGGAGTTACAGACTGGAATCTAATCGAGGGGTTCAGGGTGGTTTATATACAGAATAACAGATACCCAGGAGGGAGTTACAGACTGGAAACTAATCGAGGGGTTTGGGGTTGTTTTTTATACAGAATACCAGCTCCCTGGGAAGGAGTTACAGACTAGAATCTAATCGAGAGGTTTAGGGTGGTTTATATACAGAATAACAGCTCCCCGGGAGGGAGTTACAGACTGGAATTTAATCGAGGGGTTCGGGGTGGTTTATATCCAGAATAACAGATACCCCGGGAGGGAATTACAGACTGGATTCTAATCGAGGGGTTCGGGGTGATTTATATCCAGAATAACAGATACCCCGGGAGGGAGTTACAGACTGGAATCTAATCGAGGGGTTTAGGGTGGTTCATATACAGAATAACAGATACGCAGGAGGGAGATACAGACTGGAATCTAATCGAGGGGTTCGGGGTGGTTTATATACAGAATAACAGCTCCCTGGGAGGGAGTTACAGACTGGAATCTAATCGAGGGGTTTAGGGAGGTTTATATACAGAAGAACAGATACACAGGAGGGAGATACAGACTGGAATCTAATCGAGGGTTTCGGGGTGGTTTATATACAGAATAACAGATACCCACGAGGGGAGTTCCAGACTGGAATCTAATCGAGGGGTTCGGGGTGGTTTATATAAAGAATAACAGCTCCCTGGGACGGAGTTACAGACTGGAATCTAATCGAGGGGTTCAGGGTGGTTTATATACAGAATATCAGATACCCAGGAGGGAGTTACAGACTGGAAACTAATCGAGGGGTTTGGGGTTGTTTTTTATACAGAATACCAGCTCCCTGGGAAGGAGTTACAGACTAGAATCTAATCGAGAGGTTTAGGGTGGTTTATATACAGAATAACAGCTCCCCGGGAGGGAGTTACAGACTGGAATTTAATCGAGGGGTTCGGGGTGGTTTATATACAGAATAACAGATACCCGGGAGTTAGTTACAGACTGGAATCTAATGAAGGTGATTGGGGGGGTTTCTGTACCGAATAACAGATACCCGTTAGGGAGTTACAGACTGGTATCTAATAGAGGGGTTCAGGGGGGTTTATATTCGGAATAACAGATACCCAGGAGGGAGTTACAGACTGGAATCTAATCGAGGGGTTCGGGGTGATTTATATACAGAATAACAGCTCCCTGGGAAGGAGTTACAGACTGGAATCTAATCGAGGGGATTAGGGTGGTTTATATACAGAATAACAGATACACAGGAGGGAGATACAGACTGGAATCTAATCGAGGGGTTCGGGGTGGTTTATATACAGAACAACAGCTCCCTGGGAGGGAGTTACAGACTGGAATCTAATCGAGGGGTTCAGGATGGTTTATATACAGAATAACAGCTCCCCCCCGAGGAGGGAGTTACAGACTGGAATCTAATCGAGGGGTTCAGGGTGGTTTATATACAGAATAACAGAAACCCGGGAGGGAGTTACAGACTGGAATCTAATCGAGGGGTTCGGGGTGGTCGATATACAGAATAACAGAAACCCGGGAGGGAGTTACAGACTGGAATCTAATCGAGGGGTTCGGGGTGGTTTATATACAGAATAACAGATACACAGGAGGGAGATACAGACTGGAATCTAATCGAGGGGTTCGGGGTGGTTTATATACAGAATAACAGATACACAGGAGGGGAGTTCCAGACTGGAATCTAATCGAGGGGTTCGGGGAGATTTATATACAGAATAACAGATACCCCAGGAGGGAATTACAGACTGGATTCTAATCGAGGGGTTCGGGGTGATTTATATCCAGAATAACAGATACCCCGGGAGGGAGTTACAGACTGGAATCTAATCGAGGGGTTTAGGGTGGTTCATATACAGAATAACAGATACGCAGGAGGGAGATACAGACTGGAATCTAATCGAGAGGTTCGGGGTGGTTTATATACAGAATAACAGCTCCCTGGGAGGGAGTTACAGACTGGAATCTAATCGAGGGGTTTAGGGTGGTTTATATACAGAATAACAGATACACAGGAGGGAGTTACAGACTGGAATCTAATCGAGGGTTTCGGGGTGGTTTATATACAGAATAACAGATACCCACGAGGGGAGTTCCAGACTGGAATCTAATCGAGGGTTTCGGGGAGATTTATATACAGAATAACAGATACCCCAGGAGGGAGTTACAGACTGGAATCTAAGCGAGGGGTTCAGGGTGGTTTATATACAGAATAACAGATACCCGGGAGGGAGTTACAGACTGGAATCTAATCGAGGGGTTCGGGGAGGTTTATATACAGAATAACAGATACCCCGGGAGGGAGTTACAGACTGGAATCTAATCGAGGGGTTCAGGGTGGTTTATATACAGAATAACAGATACCCGGGAGGGAGTTACAGACTGGAATCTAAGCGAGGGGTTCAGGGTGGTTTATATACAGAATAACAGATACCCGGGAGGGAGTTACAGACTGGAATCTAATCGAGGGGTTCGGGGAGGTTTATATACAGAATAACAGATACCCCGGGAGGGAGTTACAGACTGGAATCTAATCGAGGGGTTTGGGGTTGTTTTTTATACAGAATACCAGCTCCCTGGGAAGGAGTTACAGACTAGAATCTAATCGAGAGGTTTAGGGTGGTTTATATACAGAATAACAGCTCCCCGGGAGAGAGTTACAGACTGGAATTTAATCGAGGGGTTCGGGGTGGTTGATATACAGAATAACAGATACCCAGGAGTTAGTTACAGACTGGAATCTAATGAAGGTGTTTGGGGGGGTTTCTGTACCGAATAACAGATACCCGTTAGGGAGTTACAGACTGGAATCTAATAGAGGGGTTCAGGGGGGTTTATATTCGGAATAACAGATACCCGGGAGGGAGTTACAGACTGGAATCTAATCGAGGGGTTCGGGGTGATTTATATACAGAATATCAGCTCCCTGGGAACGAGTTACAGACTGGAATCTAATCGAGGGGATTAGGGTGGTTTATATACAGAATAACAGATACACAGGAGGGAGATACAGACTGGAATCTAATCGAGGGGTTCGGGGTGGTTTATATACAGAACAACAGCTCCCTGGGAGGGAGTTACAGACTGGAATCTAATCGAGGGGTTCGGGGAGGTTTGTATACAGAATAACAGATACCCCGGGAGGGAGTTACAGACTGGAATCTAATCGAGGGGTTCAGGATGGTTTATATACAGAATAACAGCTCCCCCCCGAGGAGGGAGTTACAGACTGGAATCTAATCGAGGGGTTCAGGGTGGTTTATATACAGAATAACAGATACCCGGGAGGGAGTTACAGACTGGAATCTAATCGAGGGGTTCGGGGTGGTCGATATACAGAATAACAGAAACCCGGGAGGGAGTTACAGACTGGAATCTAATCGAGGGGTTCGGGGTGGTTTATATACAGAATAACAGATACACAGGAGGGAGATACAGACTGGAATCTAATCGAGGGGTTCGGGGTGGTTTATATACAGAATAACAGATACACAGGAGGGGAGTTCCAGACTGGAATCTAATCGAGGGGTTCGGGGAGATTTATATACAGAATAACAGATACCCCAGGAGGGAATTACAGACTGGATTCTAATCGAGGGGTTCGGGGTGATTTATATCCAGAATAACAGATACCCCGGGAGGGAGTTACAGACTGGAATCTAATCGAGGGGTTTAGGGTGGTTCATATACAGAATAACAGATACGCAGGAGGGAGATACAGACTGGAATCTAATCGAGGGGTTCGGGGTGGTTTATATACAGAATAACAGATACCTGGGAGGGAGTTACAGACTGGAATCTAATCGAGGGGTTTAGGGTGGTTTATATACAGAATAACAGATACACAGGAGGGAGATACAGACTGGAATCTAATCGAGGGGTTCGGGGTGGTTTATGGACAGAATAACAGATACCCCGGGAGGGAGATACAGACTGGAATCTAATCGAGGGTTTCGGGGTGGTTTATATACAGAATAACAGATACCCACGAGGGGAGTTCCAGACTGGAATCTAATCGAGGGGTTCGGGGAGATTTATATACAGAATAACAGATACCCCGGGAGGGAGTTACAGACTGGAATCTAATCAAGGGGTTTGGGGTTGTTTTTTATACAGAATACCAGCTCCCTGGGAAGGAGTTACAGACTAGAATCTAATCGAGAGGTTTAGGGTGGTTTATATACAGAATAACAGCTCCCCGGGTGGGAGTTACAGACTGGAATTTAATCGAGGGGTTCGGGGTGGTTTATATACAGAATAACAGATACCCGGGAGTTAGTTACAGACTGGAATCTATTGAAGGTGTTTGGGGGGGTTTCTGTACCGAATAACAGATACCCGTTAGGGAGTTACAGACTGGAATCTAATCGAGGGGTTCGGGGTGGTTTATATACAGAATAACAGATACCCCAGGGAGGGAGTTACAGACTGGAATCTAATCGAGGGGTTCGGGGTGATTTATATACAGAATAACAGCTCCCTGGGAAGGAGTTACAGACTGGAATCTAATCGAGGGGATTAGGGTGGTTTATATACAGAATAACAGATACACAGGAGGGAGATACAGACTGGAATCTAATCGAGGGGTTTAGGGTGGTTTATATACAGAACAACAGCTCCCCGGGAGGGAGTTACAGACTAGAATCTAAACGAGGGGTTCGGGGAGGTTTATATACAGAATAACAGATACCCCGGGAGGGAGTTACAGACTGGAATCTAATCGAGGGGTTCAGGGGGGTTTATATTCGGAATAACAGATACCTGGGAGGGAGTTACAGACTGGAATCTAATCGAGGGGTTCGGGGTGATTTATATACAGAATAACAGCTCCCTGGGAAGGAGTTACAGACTGGAATCTAATCGAGGGGTTCGGGGTGATTTATATACAGAATAACAGCTCCCTGGGAAGGAGTTACAGACTGGAATCTAATCGAGGGGTTCGGAGTGGTTTATGTACAGAATAACAGATACCCCCCGGGAGGGAGTTACAGACTGGAATCTAATCGAGGGGTTTGGGGTGGTTTATATACAGAATAACAGATACCCCGGGAGGGAGTTACAGACTGGAATCTAATCGAGGGGTTCGGGGTGGTTTATATACAGAATAACAGATACCCCGCCGGGAGGGAGTTACAGACTGGAATCTAATCGAGGGGTTCGGGGTGGTTTATGGACAGAATAACAGATACCCCGGGAGGGAGATACAGACTGGAATCTAATCGAGGGGTTCGGGGTGGTTTATATACAGAATAACAGATACCCACGAGGGGAGTTCCAGACTGGAATCTAATCGAGGGGTTCGGGGAGATTTATATACAGAATAACAGATACCCCGGGAGGGAGTTACAGACTGGAATCTAATCAAGGGGTTTGGGGTTGTTTTTTATACAGAATACCAGCTCCCTGGGAAGGAGTTACAGACTAGAATCTAATCGAGAGGTTTAGGGTGGTTTATATACAGAATAACAGCTCCCCGGGTGGGAGTTACAGACTGGAATTTAATCGAGGGGTTCGGGGTGGTTTATATACAGAATAACAGATACCCGGGAGTTAGTTACAGACTGGAATCTATTGAAGGTGTTTGGGGGGGTTTCTGTACCGAATAACAGATACCCGTTAGGGAGTTACAGACTGGAATCTAATCGAGGGGTTCGGGGTGGTTTATATACAGAATAACAGATACCCCAGGGAGGGAGTTACAGACTGGAATCTAATCGAGGGGTTCGGGGTGATTTATATACAGAATAACAGCTCCCTGGGAAGGAGTTACAGACTGGAATCTAATCGAGGGGATTAGGGTGGTTTATATACAGAATAACAGATACACAGGAGGGAGATACAGACTGGAATCTAATCGAGGGGTTTAGGGTGGTTTATATACAGAACAACAGCTCCCCGGGAGGGAGTTACAGACTAGAATCTAAACGAGGGGTTCGGGGAGGTTTATATACAGAATAACAGATACCCCGGGAGGGAGTTACAGACTGGAATCTAATCGAGGGGTTCAGGGGGGTTTATATTCGGAATAACAGATACCTGGGAGGGAGTTACAGACTGGAATCTAATCGAGGGGTTCGGGGTGATTTATATACAGAATAACAGCTCCCTGGGAAGGAGTTACAGACTGGAATCTAATCGAGGGGTTCGGGGTGATTTATATACAGAATAACAGCTCCCTGGGAAGGAGTTACAGACTGGAATCTAATCGAGGGGTTCGGAGTGGTTTATGTACAGAATAACAGATACCCCCCGGGAGGGAGTTACAGACTGGAATCTAATCGAGGGGTTTGGGGTGGTTTATATACAGAATAACAGATACCCCGGGAGGGAGTTACAGACTGGAATCTAATCGAGGGGTTCGGGGTGGTTTATATACAGAATAACAGATACCCCCCGGGAGGGAGTTACAGACTGGAATCTAATCGAGGGGTTTGGGGTGGTTTATATACAGAATAACAGATACCCCCCGGGGAGGGAGTTACAGACTGGAATCTAATCGAGGGGTTCGGGGAGGATTATACACAGAATAACAGATACCCGGGAGGTAGATACAGACTGTAATCTAATCGAGGGATTCGGGGTGGTTAATATGCAGAATAACAGATACCCCGGGAGGGAGTTACAGACTGTAATCTAATCGAGGGGTTCGGAGTGGTTTATATACAGAATAACAGATACCCGGGAGGGAGTTACAGACTGGAATCTAATCGAGGGGTTCGGGGGGGTTTATATACAGAATAACAGATACCTGGGAGGGAGTTACAGACTGGAATCTAATCGAGTGGTTCAGGGTGGTGCATATACAGAATAACAGATACGCAGGAGGGAGATACAGACTGGAATCTAATCGAGGGGTTCGGGGTGATTTATATCCAGAATTACAGATACCCCGGGAGGGAGTTACAGACTGGAATCTAATCGGGGGGTTCGGGGTGGTTTATATACAGAATAACAGATAGCCAGGAGGGGAGTTACAGACTGGAATCTAATCGAGGGTTTTGGGGTGGTTTATATACAGAATAACAGATACCCGGGAGGGGAGGTTCAGATTGGAATCTAATCGAGGGGTTCGGGGAGATTTATTTACAGAATAACAGATACCCGGGAGGGGAGTTACATACTGGAAGCTAATCGAGGGGTTCGGGGAGATTTATATACAGAATAACAGCTCCCTGGGAAGGAGTTACAGACTGGAATCTAATCGAGGGGTTTAGGGTGGTTTATATACAGAACAACAGTTCCCTGGGAGGGAGTTACAGACTGGAATCTAATCGAGGGGTTCGGGGAGGTTTATATACAGAATAACAGATACCCCGGGAGGGAGTTACATACTGGAATCTAATTGAGGGGTTCGGGGGGATTTATATACAGAATAACAGATACCCCGGGGGGGAGTTACAGACTGGAATCTAATCGAGGGGTTCAGGGTGGTTTATATACAGAACAACAGCTCCCCGGGAGGGAGTTACAGACTGGAATCTAAACGAGGGGTTCGGGGAGGTTTATATACAGATTAACAGATACCCGGGGAGGGAGTTACAGACTGGAATCTAATCGAAGGGTTAGGGGTGGTTTATATACAGAATAACAGATACCCGGGAGGGAGTTACAGACTGGAATCTAATCGAGGAGTTCGGGTTGGTTTATATACAGAATAACAGATACCTGGGAGGGAGTTACAGACTGGAATCTAATCGAGGGGTGTAGGGTGGTTTATATACAGAATAACAGATACCCAGGAGGGGAGTTCCAGACTGGAATCTAATCGAGGGGTTCGGGGAGATTTATATACAGAATAACAGATACCCCAGGAGGGAGTTACAGACTGGATTGTAATCGAGGGGTTCGGGGTGATTTCTATCCAGAATAACAGATACCCCGGGAGGGTGTTACAGACTGGAATCTAATCGAGGGGTTTAGGGTGGTTCATATACAGAATAACAGATACCCGGGAGGGAGTTACAGACTGGAATCTAATCGAGGGGTTCGGGGTGGTTTATATACAGAATAACAGCTCCCTGGGAGGGAGTTACAGCTTGGAATCTAATCGAGGGGTTCAGGGTGGTTTATATACATAATAACAGATACACCGGAGGGAGTTACAGACTGGAATCTAATCAAGGGTTTCGGGGTGGTTTATATACAGAATAACAGATACCCACAAGGGGAGTTCCAGACTGGAATCTAATCGAGGGGTTCGGGGTGGTTTATATACAGAATAACAGATACCCGGGAGGGGAGGTTCAGATTGGAATTTAATCGAGGGGTTCAGGGTCGTTTATATACAGAATAACAGATACCCTGGGAGGGAGTTACATACTGGAAGCTAATCGAGGGGTTCGGGGAGATTTATATACAGAATAACAGATACCCCCCGGGAGGGAGTTACAGACTGGAATCCAATCGAGGGGTTCGGGGTGGTTTATATACAGAATAACAGATACCCAGGAGGGGAGGTTCAGATTGGAATCTAATCGAGGGGTTCGGGGAGATTTATTTACAGAATAACAGATACCCGGGAGGGAGTTACAGACTGGAATCTAATCGAGGGGTTCGGAGTGGTTTATATTCGGAATAACAGATACCCAGGAGTGAGTTACAGACTGGAATCTAATCGAGGGGATGGGGGTGGGGGTTTATATACAGAATAACAGATACCCGGGAGGGAGATACAGCCTGGAATCTAATCAAGGGGTTCAGAGTGGCTTATATACAGAATAACAGATACCCGGGAGGGAGTTACAGACTGGAATCAAATCGAGGGGTTCGGGGTGGTTTATATACAGAATAACAGATACCCGGAAGGGTAGTTACAGACTGGAATCTAATCGAGGGGATGGGGGTGGGGATTTATACACTGAATAAGAGATACCGAGGAGGAGGTTACAGCCTGGAATCTAATCAAGGGGCTCGGGGTGGATTATATGCAGAATAACAGATACCCGGGAGGGGGTTACAGACTGGAATCCAATCGAGGGGTTCGGGGTGGTTTATATACAGAATAACAGATACCCGGAAGGGTAGTTACAGACTGGAATCTAATCGAGGGGTTCGGGGTGGTTTATAGACAGAATAACAGATACCTGGGAGGGGAGTTACAGACTGGAATCTAATCGAGGGGTTCGGGGTGGTTTATAGACAGAATAACAGATACCTGGGAGGGAGTTACAGACTGGAATCTAATCGAGGGGTTCAGGGTGGTGCATATACAGAATAACAGATACGCAGGAGGGAGATACAGACTGGAATCTAATCGAGGGGTTCGGGGTGATTTATATCCAGAATTACAGATACCCCGGGAGGGAGTTACAGACTGGAATCTAATCGGGGGGTTCGGGGTGGTTTATATACAGAATAACAGATAGCCAGGAGGGGAGTTACAGACTGGAATCTAATCGAGGGTTTTGGGGTGGTTTATATACAGAATAACAGATACCCGGGAGGGGAGGTTCAGATTGGAATCTAATCGAGGGGTTCGGGGAGATTTATTTACAGAATAACAGATACCCGGGAGGGGAGTTACATACTGGAAGCTAATCGAGGGGTTCGGGGAGATTTATGTACAGAATAACAGATACCCCGGGAGGGAGTTACAGACTGAATCTAATCGAGGGGGTCGGGGTGGTTTATATACAGAATAACAGATACCCCGGGAGGGAGTTACAGACTGGAATCTAATCGAGGGGTTCGGGGTGATTTATATACAGAATAACAGCTCCCTGGGAAGGAGTTACAGACTGGAATCTAATCGAGGGGTTTAGGGTGGTTTATATACAGAACAACAGCTCCCTGGGAGGGAGTTACAGACTGGAATCTAATCGAGGGGTTCGGGGAGGTTTGTATACAGAATAACAGATACCCCGGGAGGGAGTTACAGACTGGAATCTAATCGAGGGGTTCAGGGTGGTTTATATACAGAACAACAGCTCCCCGGGAGGGAGTTACAGACTGGAATCTAAACGAGGGTTTCGGGGAGGTTTATATACAGATTAACAGATACCCGGGGAGGGAGTTACAGACTGGAATCTAATCGAAGGGTTAGGGGTGGTTTATATACAGAATAACAGATACCCGGGAGGGAGTTACAGACTGGAATCTAATCGAGGAGTTCGGGTTGGTTTATATACAGAATAACAGATACCCGGGAGGGAGTTACAGACTGGAATCTAATCGAGGGGTTTAGGGTGGTTTATATACAGAATAACAGATACCCGGGAGGGAGTTACAGACTGGAATCTAATCGAGGGGTTCGGGGAGATTTATATACAGAATAACAGATACCCCAGGAGGGAGTTACAGACTGGATTGTAATCGAGGGGTTCGGGGTGATTTCTATCCAGAATAACAGATACCCCGGGAGGGTGTTACAGACTGGAATCTAATCGAGGGGTTTAGGGTGGTTCATATACAGAATAACAGATACGCAGGAGGGAGATACAGACTGGAATCTAATCGAGGGGTTCGGGGTGGTTTATATACAGAATAACAGCTCCCTGGGAGGGAGTTACAGCTTGGAATCTAATCGAGGGGTTTAGGGTGGTTTATATACAGAATAACAGATACCCAGGAGGGAGATACAGACTGGAATCTAATCGAGGGGTTCGGGGAGATTTATTTACAGAATAACAGATACCGGGGAGGGGAGTTACATACTGGAAGCTAATCGAGGGGTTCGGGGAGATATATATACAGAATAACAGATACCCCGGGAGGGAGTTACAGACTGGAATCTAATCGAGGGGTTCGGGGAGATTTATATACAGAATAACAGATACCCCCCGGGAGGGAGTTACAGACTGGAATCCAATCGAGGGGTTCGGGGTGGTTTATATACAGAATAACAGATACCCAGGAGGGGAGGTTCAGATTGGAATCAAATCGAGGGGTTCGGGGAGATTTATTTACAGAATAACAGATACCCGGGAGGGGAGTTACAGACTGGAATCTAATCGAGGGGTTCGGGGAGATTTATATACAGAATAACAGATACCCCGGGAGGGAGTTACAGACTGGAATCTAATCGAGGGGTTCGGGGAGATTTATATACAGAATAACAGATACCCCGGGAGGGAGTTACAGACTGGAATCTAATCGAGGGGTTTGGGGAGATTTATATACAGAATAACAGATACCCCGGGAGGGAGTTACAGACTGGAATCTAATCGAGGGGTTTAGGGTGGTTTATATACAGAATAACAGATACCCAGGAGGGAGTTACAGACTGGAATCTAATCGAGGGATTCTGGGTGGTTTATATACAGAATAACAGATACCCGGGAGGGAGTTACAGACTGGAATCTAATCAAGGGGTTCGGGGGGGGTTCTGTACCTAATAACAGATACCCGTTAGGGAGTTACAGACTGGTATCTAATAGAGGGGTTCGGGGTGGCTTTTATACAGAATAACAGATACCCGGAAGGGGAGTTACAGACTGGAATCTAATCGAGGGGTTCGGGGTGGTTTATAGACAGAATAACAGATACCTGGGAGGGAGTTACAGACTGTAATCTAATCGAGGGGTTCAGGGTGGTTTATGTACAGGTTTCTCGACAGAATAACAGATACCCCGGGAGGGAGTTACAGACTGTAATCTAATCGAGGGGTTCGGGGTGGGGTTTATATACAGAATAACAGATACCCCGGGGAGGGAGTTACAGACTGGAATCTAATCGAGGGGTTCGGAGTGGTTTATATTCGGAATAACAGATACCCAGGAGTGAGTTACAGACTGGAATCTAATCGAGGGGATGGGGGTGGGGGTTTATATACAGAATAACAGATACCCGGGAGGGAGATACAGCCTGGAATCTAATCAAGGGGTTCAGGGTGGCTTATATACAGAATAACAGATACCCCGGGAGGGAGATACAGACTGGAATCTAATCGAGGGGTTCGGGGTGGGGTTTATATACAGAATAACAGATACCCCCCGGGAGGGAGTTACAGACTGGAATCTAATCGAGGGGTTCGGGGAGGATTATACACAGAATAACAGATAACAGGAGGGAGATACAGACTGGAATCTAATCGAGGGGTTCGGGGTGGTTAATATGCAGAATAACAGATACCCCGGGAGGGAGTTACAGACTTTAATCTAATCAAGGGGTTCAGAGTGGTTTCTCGACAGAATAACAGATACCCGGGAGGGAGTTACAAACTGGAAACTAATCGAGGAATTCGGGGTGGTTTATATACAGAATAACAGATACCCAGGAGGGAGTTACAGACTGTAATCTAATCGAGGGGATGGGGGTGGGGATTTATACACTGAATAAGAGATACCGAGGAGGAAGTTACAGCCTGGAATCTAATCAAGGGGCTCGGGGTGGATTATATGCAGAATAACAGATACCCGGGAGGGGGTTACAGACTGGAATCCAATCGAGGGGTTCGGGGTGGTTTATATACAGAATAACAGATACCCGGAAGGGTAGTTACAGACTGGAATCTAATCGAGGGGTTCGGGGTGGTTTATAGACAGAATAACAGATACCTGGGAGGGGAGTTACAGACTGGAATCTAATCGAGGAGTTCGGGGTGGTTTATAGACAGAATAACAGATACCTGGGAGGGAGTTACAGACTGGAATCTAATCGAGGGGTTCAGGGTGGTGCATATACAGAATAACAGATACGCAGGAGGGAGATACAGACTGGAATCTAATCGAGGGGTTCGGGGTGATTTATATCCAGAATTACAGATACCCCGGGAGGGAGTTACAGACTGGAATCTAATCGGGGGGTTCGGGGTGGTTTATATACAGAATAACAGATAGCCAGGAGGGGAGTTACAGACTGGAATCTAATCGAGGGTTTTGGGGTGGTTTATATACAGAATAACAGATACCCGGGAGGGGAGGTTCAGATTGGAATCTAATCGAGGGGTTCGGGGAGATTTATTTACAGAATAACAGATACCCGGGATGGGAGTTACATACTGGAAGCTAATCGAGGGGTTCGGGGAGATTTATATACAGAATAACAGCTCCCTGGGAAGGAGTTACAGACTGGAATCTAATCGAGGGGTTTAGGGTGGTTTATATACAGAACAACAGTTCCCTGGGAGGGAGTTACAGACTGGAATCTAATCGAGGGGTTCGGGGAGGTTTATATACAGAATAACAGATACCCCGGGAGGGAGTTACATACTGGAATCTAATTGAGGGGTTCGGGGGGATTTATATACAGAATAACAGATACCCCGGGGGGGAGTTACAGACTGGAATCTAATCGAGGGGTTCAGGGTGGTTTATATACAGAACAACAGCTCCCCGGGAGGGAGTTACAGACTGGAATCTAAACGAGGGGTTCGGGGAGGTTTATATACAGATTAACAGATACCCGGGGAGGGAGTTACAGACTGGAATCTAATCGAAGGGTTAGGGGTGGTTTATATACAGAATAACAGATACCCGGGAGGGAGTTACAGACTGGAATCTAATCGAGGAGTTCGGGTTGGTTTATATACAGAATAACAGATACCTGGGAGGGAGTTACAGACTGGAATCTAATCGAGGGGTTTAGGGTGGTTTATATACAGAATAACAGATACCCAGGAGGGGAGTTCCAGACTGGAATCTAATCGAGGGGTTCGGGGAGATTTATATACAGAATAACAGATACCCCAGGAGGGAGTTACAGACTGGATTGTAATCGAGGGGTTCGGGGTGATTTCTATCCAGAATAACAGATACCCCGGGAGGGTGTTACAGACTGGAATCTAATCGAGGGGTTTAGGGTGGTTCATATACAGAATAACAGATACCCGGGAGGGAGTTACAGACTGGAATCTAATCGAGGGGTTCGGGGTGGTTTATATACAGAATAACAGCTCCCTGGGAGGGAGTTACAGCTTGGAATCTAATCGAGGGGTTCAGGGTGGTTTATATACATAATAACAGATACACCGGAGGGAGTTACAGACTGGAATCTAATCGAGGGTTTCGGGGTGGTTTATATACAGAATAACAGATACCCACAAGGGGAGTTCCAGACTGGAATCTAATCGAGGGGTTCGGGGTGGTTTATATACAGAATAACAGATACCCGGGAGGGGAGGTTCAGATTGGAATTTAATCGAGGGGTTCAGGGTCGTTTATATACAGAATAACAGATACCCTGGGAGGGAGTTACATACTGGAAGCTAATCGAGGGGTTCGGGGAGATTTATATACAGAATAACAGATACCCCCCGGGAGGGAGTTACAGACTGGAATCCAATCGAGGGGTTCGGGGTGGTTTATATACAGAATAACAGATACCCAGGAGGGGAGGTTCAGATTGGAATCTAATCGAGGGGTTCGGGGAGATTTATTTACAGAATAACAGATACCCGGGAGGGAGTTACAGACTGGAATCTAATCGAGGGGTTCGGAGTGGTTTATATTCGGAATAACAGATACCCAGGAGTGAGTTACAGACTGGAATCTAATCGAGGGGATGGGGGTGGGGGTTTATATACAGAATAACAGATACCCGGGAGGGAGATACAGCCTGGAATCTAATCAAGGGGTTCAGAGTGGCTTATATACAGAATAACAGATACCCGGGAGGGAGTTACAGACTGGAATCAAATCGAGGGGTTCGGGGTGGTTTATATACAGAATAACAGATACCCGGAAGGGTAGTTACAGACTGGAATCTAATCGAGGGGATGGGGGTGGGGATTTATACACTGAATAAGAGATACCGAGGAGGAGGTTACAGCCTGGAATCTAATCAAGGGGCTCGGGGTGGATTATATGCAGAATAACA
The DNA here is from genome assembly GCF_047496795.1 of Chiloscyllium punctatum. Classification (NCBI taxonomy): domain Eukaryota; kingdom Metazoa; phylum Chordata; class Chondrichthyes; order Orectolobiformes; family Hemiscylliidae; genus Chiloscyllium; species Chiloscyllium punctatum. The sequence goes on from NC_092766.1 coordinate 13,561,003, forward strand.
GATACCCGGGAGGGGGTTACAGACTGGAATCCAATCGAGGGGTTCGGGGTGGTTTATATACAGAATAACAGATACCCGGAAGGGTAGTTACAGACTGGAATCTAATCGAGGGGTTCGGGGTGGTTTACAGACAGAATAACAGATACCTGGGAGGGGAGTTACAGACTGGAATCTAATCGAGGGGTTCGGGGTGGTTTATAGACAGAATAACAGATACCTGGGAGGGGAGTTACAGACTGGAATCTAATCGAGGGGTTCGGGGTGGTTTATAGACAGAATAACAGATACCTGGGAGGGAGTTACAGACTGGAATCTAATCGAGGGGTTCAGGGTGGTGCATATACAGAATAACAGATACGCAGGAGGGAGATACAGACTGGAATCTAATCGAGGGGTTCGGGGTGATTTATATCCAGAATTACAGATACCCCGGGAGGGAGTTACAGACTGGAATCTAATCGGGGGGTTCGGGGTGGTTTATATACAGAATAACAGATAGCCAGGAGGGGAGTTACAGACTGGAATCTAATCGAGGGTTTTGGGGTGGTTTATATACAGAATAACAGATACCCGGGAGGGGAGGTTCAGATTGGAATCTAATCGAGGGGTTCGGGGAGATTTATTTACAGAATAACAGATACCCGGGAGGGGAGTTACATACTGGAAGCTAATCGAGGGGTTCGGGGAGATTTATGTACAGAATAACAGATACCCCGGGAGGGAGTTACAGACTGAATCTAATCGAGGGGGTCGGGGTGGTTTATATACAGAATAACAGATACCCCGGGAGGGAGTTACAGACTGGAATCTAATCGAGGGGTTCGGGGTGATTTATATACAGAATAACAGCTCCCTGGGAAGGAGTTACAGACTGGAATCTAATCGAGGGGTTTAGGGTGGTTTATATACAGAACAACAGCTCCCTGGGAGGGAGTTACAGACTGGAATCTAATCGAGGGGTTCGGGGAGGTTTGTATACAGAATAACAGATACCCCGGGAGGGAGTTACAGACTGGAATCTAATCGAGGGGTTCAGGGTGGTTTATATACAGAACAACAGCTCCCCGGGAGGGAGTTACAGACTGGAATCTAAACGAGGGTTTCGGGGAGGTTTATATACAGATTAACAGATACCCGGGGAGGGAGTTACAGACTGGAATCTAATCGAAGGGTTAGGGGTGGTTTATATACAGAATAACAGATACCCGGGAGGGAGTTACAGACTGGAATCTAATCGAGGAGTTCGGGTTGGTTTATATACAGAATAACAGATACCCGGGAGGGAGTTACAGACTGGAATCTAATCGAGGGGTTTAGGGTGGTTTATATACAGAATAACAGATACCCGGGAGGGAGTTACAGACTGGAATCTAATCGAGGGGTTCGGGGAGATTTATATACAGAATAACAGATACCCCAGGAGGGAGTTACAGACTGGATTGTAATCGAGGGGTTCGGGGTGATTTCTATCCAGAATAACAGATACCCCGGGAGGGTGTTACAGACTGGAATCTAATCGAGGGGTTTAGGGTGGTTCATATACAGAATAACAGATACGCAGGAGGGAGATACAGACTGGAATCTAATCGAGGGGTTCGGGGTGGTTTATATACAGAATAACAGCTCCCTGGGAGGGAGTTACAGCTTGGAATCTAATCGAGGGGTTTAGGGTGGTTTATATACAGAATAACAGATACCCAGGAGGGAGATACAGACTGGAATCTAATCGAGGGGTTCGGGGAGATTTATTTACAGAATAACAGATACCGGGGAGGGGAGTTACATACTGGAAGCTAATCGAGGGGTTCGGGGAGATATATATACAGAATAACAGATACCCCGGGAGGGAGTTACAGACTGGAATCTAATCGAGGGGTTCGGGGAGATTTATATACAGAATAACAGATACCCCCCGGGAGGGAGTTACAGACTGGAATCCAATCGAGGGGTTCGGGGTGGTTTATATACAGAATAACAGATACCCAGGAGGGGAGGTTCAGATTGGAATCAAATCGAGGGGTTCGGGGAGATTTATTTACAGAATAACAGATACCCGGGAGGGGAGTTACAGACTGGAATCTAATCGAGGGGTTCGGGGAGATTTATATACAGAATAACAGATACCCCGGGAGGGAGTTACAGACTGGAATCTAATCGAGGGGTTCGGGGAGATTTATATACAGAATAACAGATACCCCGGGAGGGAGTTACAGACTGGAATCTAATCGAGGGGTTCGGGGAGATTTATATACAGAATAACAGATACCCCGGGAGGGAGTTACAGACTGGAATCTAATCGAGGGGTTTAGGGTGGTTTATATACAGAATAACAGATACCCAGGAGGGAGTTACAGACTGGAATCTAATCGAGGGATTCTGGGTGGTTTATATACAGAATAACAGATACCCGGGAGGGAGTTACAGACTGGAATCTAATCAAGGGGTTCGGGGGGGGTTCTGTACCGAATAACAGATACCCGTTAGGGAGTTACAGACTGGTATCTAATAGAGGGGTTCGGGGTGGCTTTTATACAGAATAACAGATACCCGGAAGGGGAGTTACAGACTGGAATCTAATCGAGGGGTTCGGGGTGGTTTATAGACAGAATAACAGATACCTGGGAGGGAGTTACAGACTGGAATCTAATCGAGGGGTTCAGGGTGGTGTATATACAGAATAACAGATACGCAGGAGGGAGATACAGACTGGAATCTAATCGAGGGGTTCGGGGTGATTTATATCCAGAATTACAGATACCCCGGGAGGGAGTTACAGACTGGAATCTAATCGGGGGGTTCGGGGTGGTTTATATACAGAATAACAGATAGCCAGGAGGGGAGTTACAGACTGGAATCTAATCGAGGGTTTTGGGGTGGTTTATATACAGAATAACAGATACCCGGGAGGGGAGGTTCAGATTGGAATCTAATCGAGGGGTTCGGGGAGATTTATTTACAGAATAACAGATACCCGGGATGGGAGTTACATACTGGAAGCTAATCGAGGGGTTCGGGGAGATTTATATACAGAATAACAGCTCCCTGGGAAGGAGTTACAGACTGGAATCTAATCGAGGGGTTTAGGGTGGTTTATATACAGAACAACAGTTCCCTGGGAGGGAGTTACAGACTGGAATCTAATCGAGGGGTTCGGGGAGGTGTATATACAGAATAACAGATACCCCGGGAGGGAGTTACATACTGGAATCTAATTGAGGGGTTCGGGGGGATTTATATACAGAATAACAGATACCCCGGGGGGGAGTTACAGACTGGAATCTAATCGAGGGGTTCAGGGTGGTTTATATACAGAACAACAGCTCCCCGGGAGGGAGTTACAGACTGGAATCTAAACGAGGGGTTCGGGGAGGTTTATATACAGATTAACAGATACCCGGGGAGGGAGTTACAGACTGGAATCTAATCGAAGGGTTAGGGGTGGTTTATATACAGAATAACAGATACCCGGGAGGGAGTTACAGACTGGAATCTAATCGAGGAGTTCGGGTTGGTTTATATACAGAATAACAGATACCTGGGAGGGAGTTACAGACTGGAATCTAATCGAGGGGTTTAGGGTGGTTTATATACAGAATAACAGATACCCAGGAGGGGAGTTCCAGACTGGAATCTAATCGAGGGGTTCGGGGAGATTTATATACAGAATAACAGATACCCCAGGAGGGAGTTACAGACTGGATTGTAATCGAGGGGTTCGGGGTGATTTCTATCCAGAATAACAGATACCCCGGGAGGGTGTTACAGACTGGAATCTAATCGAGGGGTTTAGGGTGGTTCATATACAGAATAACAGATACCCGGGAGGGAGTTACAGACTGGAATCTAATCGAGGGGTTCGGGGTGGTTTATATACAGAATAACAGCTCCCTGGGAGGGAGTTACAGCTTGGAATCTAATCGAGGGGTTCAGGGTGGTTTATATACATAATAACAGATACACCGGAGGGAGTTACAGACTGGAATCTAATCGAGGGTTTCGGGGTGGTTTATATACAGAATAACAGATACCCACAAGGGGAGTTCCAGACTGGAATCTAATCGAGGGGTTCGGGGTGGTTTATATACAGAATAACAGATACCCGGGAGGGGAGGTTCAGATTGGAATTTAATCGAGGGGTTCAGGGTCGTTTATATACAGAATAACAGATACCCTGGGAGGGAGTTACATACTGGAAGCTAATCGAGGGGTTCGGGGAGATTTATATACAGAATAACAGATACCCCCCGGGAGGGAGTTACAGACTGGAATCCAATCGAGGGGTTCGGGGTGGTTTATATACAGAATAACAGATACCCAGGAGGGGAGGTTCAGATTGGAATCTAATCGAGGGGTTCGGGGAGATTTATTTACAGAATAACAGATACCTGGGAGGGAGTTACAGACTGGAATCTAATCGAGGGGTTCGGAGTGGTTTATATTCGGAATAACAGATACCCAGGAGTGAGTTACAGACTGGAATCTAATCGAGGGGATGGGGGTGGGGGTTTATATACAGAATAACAGATACCCGGGAGGGAGATACAGCCTGGAATCTAATCAAGGGGTTCAGAGTGGCTTATATACAGAATAACAGATACCCGGGAGGGAGTTACAGACTGGAATCAAATCGAGGGGTTCGGGCTGGTTTATATACAGAATAACAGATACCCGGAAGGGTAGTTACAGACTGGAATCTAATCGAGGGGATGGGGGTGGGGATTTATACACTGAATAAGAGATACCGAGGAGGAGGTTACAGCCTGGAATCTAATCAAGGGGCTCGGGGTGGATTATATGCAGAATAACAGATACCCGGGAGGGGGTTACAGACTGGAATCCAATCGAGGGGTTCGGGGTGGTTTATATACAGAATAACAGATACCCGGAAGGGTAGTTACAGACTGGAATCTAATCGAGGGGTTCGGGGTGGTTTACAGACAGAATAACAGATACCTGGGAGGGGAGTTACAGACTGGAATCTAATCGAGGGGTTCGGGGTGGTTTATAGACAGAATAACAGATACCTGGGAGGGAGTTACAGACTGGAATCTAATCGAGGGGTTCAGGGTGGTGCATATACAGAATAACAGATACGCAGGAGGGAGATACAGACTGGAATCTAATCGAGGGGTTCGGGGTGATTTATATCCAGAATTACAGATACCCCGGGAGGGAGTTACAGACTGGAATCTAATCGGGGGGTTCGGGGTGGTTTATATACAGAATAACAGATAGCCAGGAGGGGAGTTACAGACTGGAATCTAATCGAGGGTTTTGGGGTGGTTTATATACAGAATAACAGATACCCGGGAGGGGAGGTTCAGATTGGAATCTAATCGAGGGGTTCGGGGAGATTTATTTACAGAATAACAGATACCCGGGAGGGGAGTTACATACTGGAAGCTAATCGAGGGGTTCGGGGAGATTTATGTACAGAATAACAGATACCCCGGGAGGGAGTTACAGACTGAATCTAATCGAGGGGGTCGGGGTGGTTTATATACAGAATAACAGATACCCCGGGAGGGAGTTACAGACTGGAATCTAATCGAGGGGTTCGGGGTGATTTATATACAGAATAACAGCTCCCTGGGAAGGAGTTACAGACTGGAATCTAATCGAGGGGTTTAGGGTGGTTTATATACAGAACAACAGCTCCCTGGGAGGGAGTTACAGACTGGAATCTAATCGAGGGGTTCGGGGAGGTTTGTATACAGAATAACAGATACCCCGGGAGGGAGTTACAGACTGGAATCTAATCGAGGGGTTCAGGGTGGTTTATATACAGAACAACAGCTCCCCGGGAGGGAGTTACAGACTGGAATCTAAACGAGGGTTTCGGGGAGGTTTATATACAGATTAACAGATACCCGGGGAGGGAGTTACAGACTGGAATCTAATCGAAGGGTTAGGGGTGGTTTATATACAGAATAACAGATACCCGGGAGGGAGTTACAGACTGGAATCTAATCGAGGAGTTCGGGTTGGTTTATATACAGAATAACAGATACCCGGGAGGGAGTTACAGACTGGAATCTAATCGAGGGGTTTAGGGTGGTTTATATACAGAATAACAGATACCCGGGAGGGAGTTACAGACTGGAATCTAATCGAGGGGTTCGGGGAGATTTATATACAGAATAACAGATACCCCAGGAGGGAGTTACAGACTGGATTGTAATCGAGGGGTTCGGGGTGATTTCTATCCAGAATAACAGATACCCCGGGAGGGTGTTACAGACTGGAATCTAATCGAGGGGTTTAGGGTGGTTTATATACAGAATAACAGATACGCAGGAGGGAGATACAGACTGGAATCTAATCGAGGGGTTCGGGGTGGTTTATATACAGAATAACAGCTCCCTGGGAGGGAGTTACAGCTTGGAATCTAATCGAGGGGTTTAGGGTGGTTTATATACAGAATAACAGATACCCAGGAGGGAGATACAGACTGGAATCTAATCGAGGGGTTCGGGGAGATTTATTTACAGAATAACAGATACCGGGGAGGGGAGTTACATACTGGAAGCTAATCGAGGGGTTCGGGGAGATATATATACAGAATAACAGATACCCCGGGAGGGAGTTACAGACTGGAATCTAATCGAGGGGTTCGGGGAGATTTATATACAGAATAACAGATACCCCCCGGGAGGGAGTTACAGACTGGAATCCAATCGAGGGGTTCGGGGTGGTTTATATACAGAATAACAGATACCCAGGAGGGGAGGTTCAGATTGGAATCAAATCGAGGGGTTCGGGGAGATTTATTTACAGAATAACAGATACCCGGGAGGGGAGTTACAGACTGGAATCTAATCGAGGGGTTCGGGGAGATTTATATACAGAATAACAGATACCCCGGGAGGGAGTTACAGACTGGAATCTAATCGAGGGGTTCGGGGAGATTTATATACAGAATAACAGATACCCCGGGAGGGAGTTACAGACTGGAATCTAATCAAGGGGTTCGGGGAGATTTATATACAGAATAACAGATACCCCGGGAGGGAGTTACAGACTGGAATCTAATCGAGGGGTTTAGGGTGGTTTATATACAGAATAACAGATACCCAGGAGGGAGTTACAGACTGGAATCTAATCGAGGGATTCTGGGTGGTTTATATACAGAATAACAGATACCCGGGAGGGAGTTACAGACTGGAATCTAATCAAGGGGTTCGGGGGGGGTTCTGTACCGAATAACAGATACCCGTTAGGGAGTTACAGACTGGTATCTAATAGACGGGTTCGGGGTGGCTTTTATACAGAATAACAGATACCCGGAAGGGGAGTTACAGACTGGAATCTAATCGAGGGGTTCGGGGTGGTTTATAGACAGAATAACAGATACCTGGGAGGGAGTTACAGACTGGAATCTAATCGAGGGGTTCAGGGTGGTGTATATACAGAATAACAGATACGCAGGAGGGAGATACAGACTGGAATCTAATCGAGGGGTTCGGGGTGATTTATATCCAGAATTACACATACCCCGGGAGGGAGTTACAGACTGGAATCTAATCGGGGGGTTCGGGGTGGTTTATATACAGAATAACAGATAGCCAGGAGGGGAGTTACAGACTGGAATCTAATCGAGGGTTTTGGGGTGGTTTATATACAGAATAACAGATACCCGGGAGGGGAGGTTCAGATTGGAATCTAATCGAGGGGTTCGGGGAGATTTATTTACAGAATAACAGATACCCGGGAGGGGAGTTACATACTGGAAGCTAATCGAGGGGTTCGGGGAGATTTATGTACAGAATGACAGATACCCCGGGAGGGAGTTACAGACTGGAATCTAATCGAGGGGTTCGGGGAGATTTATATACAGAATAACAGATACCTGGGAGGGAGTTACAGATTGGAATCTAATCGAGGGGTTCGGGGTGGTTTATATACAGAATAACAGGTAACCGGGAGGGAGTTACAGATTGGAATCTAATCGAGGGGTTCAGGGTGGTTTATATGCAGAACAGCAGCTCCCTGGGACGGAGTTACAGACTGGAATCTAATCGAGGGGTTCAGGGTGGTTTATATACAGAATAACAGATACACAGGAGGGAGATACAGACTGGAATCTAATCGAGGGGTTCAGGGAGGTTTATATACAGAATAACAGATACCCCAGGGAGGGAGTTACAGACTGGAATCTAATCGAGGGGTTTGGGGTGGTTTATATAAAGAATAACAGCTCCCTGGGACGGAGTTACAGACTGGAATCTAATCGAGGGGTTCAGGGTGGTTTATATACAGAATAACAGATACCCAGGAGGGAGTTACAGACTGGAAACTAATCGAGGGGTTTGGGGTTGTTTTTTATACAGAATACCAGCTCCCTGGGAAGGAGTTACAGACTAGAATCTAATCGAGAGGTTTAGGGTGGTTTATATACAGAATAACAGCTCCCCGGGAGGGAGTTACAGACTGGAATTTAATCGAGGGGTTCGGGGTGGTTTATATCCAGAATAACAGATACCCCGGGAGGGAATTACAGACTGGATTCTAATCGAGGGGTTCGGGGTGATTTATATCCAGAATAACAGATACCCCGGGAGGGAGTTACAGACTGGAATCTAATCGAGGGGTTTAGGGTGGTTCATATACAGAATAACAGATACGCAGGAGGGAGATACAGACTGGAATCTAATCGAGGGGTTCGGGGTGGTTTATATACAGAATAACAGCTCCCTGGGAGGGAGTTACAGACTGGAATCTAATCGAGGGGTTTAGGGAGGTTTATATACAGAAGAACAGATACACAGGAGGGAGATACAGACTGGAATCTAATCGAGGGTTTCGGGGTGGTTTATATACAGAATAACAGATACCCACGAGGGGAGTTCCAGACTGGAATCTAATCGAGGGGTTCGGGGAGATTTATATACAGAATAACAGATACCCCGGGAGGGAGTTACAGACTGGAATCTAATCGAGGGGTTTGGGGTTGTTTTTTATACAGAATACCAGCTCCCTGGGAAGGAGTTACAGACTAGAATCTAATCGAGAGGTTTAGGGTGGTTTATATACAGAATAACAGCTCCCCGGGAGAGAGTTACAGACTGGAATTTAATCGAGGGGTTCGGGGTGGTTTATATACAGAATAACAGCTCCCCGGGAGAGAGTTACAGACTGGAATCTAATCGAGGGGTTCGGGGTGGTTTATATACAGAATAACAGATACCCAGGAGTTAGTTACAGACTGGAATCTAATGAAGGTGTTTGGGGGGGTTTCTGTACCGAATAACAGATACCCGTTAGGGAGTTACAGACTGGTATCTAATAGAGGGGTTCAGGGGGGTTTATATTCGGAATAACAGATACCCGGGAGGGAGTTACAGACTGGAATCTAATCGAGGGGTTCGGGGTGGTTTATATACAGAATAACAGATACACAGGAGGGAGATACAGACTGGAATCTAATCGAGGGGTTCGGGGTGGTTTATATACAGAACAACAGCTCCCTGGGAGGGAGTTACAGACTGGAATCTAATCGAGGGGTTCGGGGAGGTTTGTATTCAGAATAACAGATACCCCGGGAGGGAGTTACAGACTGGAATCTAATCGAGGGGTTCAGGATGGTTTATATACAGAATAATAGCTCCCCCCCGAGGAGGGAGTTACAGACTGGAATCTAATCGAGGGGTTCAGGGTGGTTTATATACAGAATAACAGATACCCGGGAGGGAGTTACAGACTGGAATCTAATCGAGGGGTTCGGGGTGGTCAATATACAGAATAACAGAAACCCGGGAGGGAGTTACAGACTGGAATCTAATCGAGGGGTTCGGGGTGGTTTATATACAGAATAACAGATACACAGGAGGGGAGTTCCAGACTGGAATCTAATCGAGGGGTTCGGGGAGATTTATATACAGAATAACAGATACCCCAGGAGGGAATTACAGACTGGAATCTAATCGAGGGGTTCGGGGTGATTTATATCCAGAATAACAGATACCCCGGGAGGGAGTTACAGACTGGAATCTAATCGAGGGGTTTAGGGTGGTTCATATACAGAATAACAGATACGCAGGAGGGAGATACAGACTGCAATCTAATCGAGGGGTTCGGGGTGGTTTATATACAGAAAAACAGATACCCCAGGAGGAAGATACAGACTGGAATCTAATCGAGGGTTTCGGGGTGGTTTATATACAGAATAACAGATACCCACGAGGGGAGTTCCAGACTGGAATGTAATCGAGGGGTTCGGGGTGGTTTATATACAGAATAACAGATACCCACGAGGGGAGTTCCAGACTGGAATCTAATCGAGGGTTTCGGGGTGATTTATATACAGAATAACAGCTCCCTGGGAAGGAGTTACAGACTGGAATCTAATCGAGGGGTTCGGGGTGATTTATATACAGAATAACAGCTCCCTGGGAAGGAGTTACAGACTGGAATCTAATCGAGGGGTTCGGGGTGATTTATATACAGAATAACAGATACCCAGGAGGGAGATACAGACTGGAATCTAATCGAGGGGTTCGGGGTGGCTTATATACAGAATAACAGATACCCCGGGAGGGAGTTACAGACTGGAATCTAATCGAGGGGTTCGGGGTGGTTTATATACAGAATAACAGATACCCGGGAGGGGAGGTTCAGATTGGAATCTAATCGAGGGGTTCGGGGAGATTTATTTACAGAATAACAGATACGCAGGAGGGAGATTCAGACTGGAATCTAATCGAGGGGTTTAGGGTGGTTTATATACAGAATAACAGATACCCAGGAGGGGAGTTCCAGACTGGAATCTAATCGAGGGGTTCGGGGAGATTTATAGACAGAATAACAGATACCTGGGAGGGAGTTACAGACTGTAATCTAATCGAGGGGTTCAGGGTGGTTTATGTACAGGTTTCTCGACAGAATAACAGATACCCCGGGAGGGAGTTACAGACTGTAATCTAATCGAGGGGTTCGGGGTGGGGTTTATATACAGAATAACAGATACCCCGGGGAGGGAGTTACAGACTGGAATCTAATCGAGGGGTTCGGAGTGGTTTATATTCGGAATAACAGATACCCAGGAGTGAGTTACAGACTGGAATCTAATCGAGGGGATGGGGGTGGGGGTTTATATACAGAATAACAGATACCCGGGAGGGAGATACAGCCTGGAATCTAATCAAGGGGTTCAGGGTGGCTTATATACAGAATAACAGATACCCCGGGAGGGAGATACAGACTGGAATCTAATCGAGGGGTTCGGGGTGGGGTTTATATACAGAATAACAGATACCCCCCGGGAGGGAGTTACAGACTGGAATCTAATCGAGGGGTTCGGGGAGGATTATACACAGAATAACAGATAACAGGAGGGAGATACAGACTGGAATCTAATCGAGGGGTTCGGGGTGGTTAATATGCAGAATAACAGATACCCCGGGAGGGAGTTACAGACTTTAATCTAATCAAGGGGTTCAGAGTGGTTTCTCGACAGAATAACAGATACCCGGGAGGGAGTTACAAACTGGAAACTAATCGAGGAATTCGGGGTGGTTTATATACAGAATAACAGATACCCAGGAGGGAGTTACAGACTGTAATCTAATCGAGGGGATGGGGGTGGGGATTTATACACTGAATAAGAGATACCGAGGAGGAAGTTACAGCCTGGAATCTAATCAAGGGGCTCGGGGTGGATTATATGCAGAATAACAGATACCCGGGAGGGGGTTACAGACTGGAATCCAATCGAGGGGTTCGGGGTGGTTTATATACAGAATAACAGATACCCGGAAGGGTAGTTACAGACTGGAATCTAATCGAGGGGTTCGGGGTGGTTTATAGACAGAATAACAGATACCTGGGAGGGGAGTTACAGACTGGAATCTAATCGAGGAGTTCGGGGTGGTTTATAGACAGAATAACAGATACCTGGGAGGGAGTTACAGACTGGAATCTAATCGAGGGGTTCAGGGTGGTGCATATACAGAATAACAGATACGCAGGAGGGAGATACAGACTGGAATCTAATCGAGGGGTTCGGGGTGATTTATATCCAGAATTACAGATACCCCGGGAGGGAGTTACAGACTGGAATCTAATCGGGGGGTTCGGGGTGGTTTATATACAGAATAACAGATAGCCAGGAGGGGAGTTACAGACTGGAATCTAATCGAGGGTTTTGGGGTGGTTTATATACAGAATAACAGATACCCGGGAGGGGAGGTTCAGATTGGAATCTAATCGAGGGGTTCGGGGAGATTTATTTACAGAATAACAGATACCCGGGATGGGAGTTACATACTGGAAGCTAATCGAGGGGTTCGGGGAGATTTATATACAGAATAACAGCTCCCTGGGAAGGAGTTACAGACTGGAATCTAATCGAGGGGTTTAGGGTGGTTTATATACAGAACAACAGTTCCCTGGGAGGGAGTTACAGACTGGAATCTAATCGAGGGGTTCGGGGAGGTTTATATACAGAATAACAGATACCCCGGGAGGGAGTTACATACTGGAATCTAATTGAGGAGTTCGGGGGGATTTATATACAGAATAACAGATACCCCGGGGGGGAGTTACAGACTGGAATCTAATCGAGGGGTTCAGGGTGGTTTATATACAGAACAACAGCTCCCCGGGAGGGAGTTACAGACTGGAATCTAAACGAGGGGTTCGGGGAGGTTTATATACAGATTAACAGATACCCGGGGAGGGAGTTACAGACTGGAATCTAATCGAAGGGTTAGGGGTGGTTTATATACAGAATAACAGATACCCGGGAGGGAGTTACAGACTGGAATCTAATCGAGGAGTTCGGGTTGGTTTATATACAGAATAACAGATACCTGGGAGGGAGTTACAGACTGGAATCTAATCGAGGGGTTTAGGGTGGTTTATATACAGAATAACAGATACCCAGGAGGGGAGTTCCAGACTGGAATCTAATCGAGGGGTTCGGGGAGATTTATATACAGAATAACAGATACCCCAGGAGGGAGTTACAGACTGGATTGTAATCGAGGGGTTCGGGGTGATTTCTATCCAGAATAACAGATACCCCGGGAGGGTGTTACAGACTGGAATCTAATCGAGGGGTTTAGGGTGGTTCATATACAGAATAACAGATACCCGGGAGGGAGTTACAGACTGGAATCTAATCGAGGGGTTCGGGGTGGTTTATATACAGAATAACAGCTCCCTGGGAGGGAGTTACAGCTTGGAATCTAATCGAGGGGTTCAGGGTGGTTTATATACATAATAACAGATACACCGGAGGGAGTTACAGACTGGAATCTAATCGAGGGTTTCGGGGTGGTTTATATACAGAATAACAGATACCCACAAGGGGAGTTCCAGACTGGAATCTAATCGAGGGGTTCGGGGTGGTTTATATACAGAATAACAGATACCCGGGAGGGGAGGTTCAGATTGGAATTTAATCGAGGGGTTCAGGGTCGTTTATATACAGAATAACAGATACCCTGGGAGGGAGTTACATACTGGAAGCTAATCGAGGGGTTCGGGGAGATTTATATACAGAATAACAGATACCCCCCGGGAGGGAGTTACAGACTGGAATCCAATCGAGGGGTTCGGGGTGGTTTATATACAGAATAACAGATACCCAGGAGGGGAGGTTCAGATTGGAATCTAATCGAGGGGTTCGGGGAGATTTATTTACAGAATAACAGATACCCGGGAGGGAGTTACAGACTGGAATCTAATCGAGGGGTTCGGAGTGGTTTATATTCGGAATAACAGATACCCAGGAGTGAGTTACAGACTGGAATCTAATCGAGGGGATGGGGGTGGGGGTTTATATACAGAATAACAGATACCCGGGAGGGAGATACAGCCTGGAATCTAATCAAGGGGTTCAGAGTGGCTTATATACAGAATAACAGATACCCGGGAGGGAGTTACAGACTGGAATCAAATCGAGGGGTTCGGGCTGGTTTATATACAGAATAACAGATACCCGGAAGGGTAGTTACAGACTGGAATCTAATCGAGGGGATGGGGGTGGGGATTTATACACTGAATAAGAGATACCGAGGAGGAGGTTACAGCCTGGAATCTAATCAAGGGGCTCGGGGTGGATTATATGCAGAATAACAGATACCCGGGAGGGGGTTACAGACTGGAATCCAATCGAGGGGTTCGGGGTGGTTTATATACAGAATAACAGATACCCGGAAGGGTAGTTACAGACTGGAATCTAATCGAGGGGTTTGGGGTGGTTTATAGACAGAATAACAGATACCTGGGAGGGGAGTTACAGACTGGAATCTAATCGAGGGGTTCGGGGTGGTTTATAGACAGAATAACAGATACCTGGGAGGGAGTTACAGACTGGAATCTAATCGAGGGGTTCAGGGTGGTGCATATACAGAATAACAGATACGCAGGAGGGAGATACAGACTGGAATCTAATCGAGGGGTTCGGGGTGATTTATATCCAGAATTACAGATACCCCGGGAGGGAGTTACAGACTGGAATCTAATCGGGGGGTTCGGGGTGGTTTATATACAGAATAACAGATAGCCAGGAGGGGAGTTACAGACTGGAATCTAATCGAGGGTTTTGGGGTGGTTTATATACAGAATAACAGATACCCGGGAGGGGAGGTTCAGATTGGAATCTAATCGAGGGGTTCGGGGAGATTTATTTACAGAATAACAGATACCCGGGAGGGGAGTTACATACTGGAAGCTAATCGAGGGGTTCGGGGAGATTTATGTACAGAATAACAGATACCCCGGGAGGGAGTTACAGACTGAATCTAATCGAGGGGGTCGGGGTGGTTTATATACAGAATAACAGATACCCCGGGAGGGAGTTACAGACTGGAATCTAATCGAGGGGTTCGGGGTGATTTATATACAGAATAACAGCTCCCTGGGAAGGAGTTACAGACTGGAATCTAATCGAGGGGTTTAGGGTGGTTTATATACAGAACAACAGCTCCCTGGGAGGGAGTTACAGACTGGAATCTAATCGAGGGGTTCGGGGAGGTTTGTATACAGAATAACAGATACCCCGGGAGGGAGTTACAGACTGGAATCTAATCGAGGGGTTCAGGGTGGTTTATATACAGAACAACAGCTCCCCGGGAGGGAGTTACAGACTGGAATCTAAACGAGGGTTTCGGGGAGGTTTATATACAGATTAACAGATACCCGGGGAGGGAGTTACAGACTGGAATCTAATCGAAGGGTTAGGGGTGGTTTATATACAGAATAACAGATACCCGGGAGGGAGTTACAGACTGGAATCTAATCGAGGAGTTCGGGTTGGTTTATATACAGAATAACAGATACCCGGGAGGGAGTTACAGACTGGAATCTAATCGAGGGGTTTAGGGTGGTTTATATACAGAATAACAGATACCCGGGAGGGAGTTACAGACTGGAATCTAATCGAGGGGTTCGGGGAGATTTATATACAGAATAACAGATACCCCAGGAGGGAGTTACAGACTGGATTGTAATCGAGGGGTTCGGGGTGATTTCTATCCAGAATAACAGATACCCCGGGAGGGTGTTACAGACTGGAATCTAATCGAGGGGTTTAGGGTGGTTCATATACAGAATAACAGATACGCAGGAGGGAGATACAGACTGGAATCTAATCGAGGGGTTCGGGGTGGTTTATATACAGAATAACAGCTCCCTGGGAGGGAGTTACAGCTTGGAATCTAATCGAGGGGTTTAGGGTGGTTTATATACAGAATAACAGATACCCAGGAGGGAGATACAGACTGGAATCTAATCGAGGGGTTCGGGGAGATTTATTTACAGAATAACAGATACCGGGGAGGGGAGTTACATACTGGAAGCTAATCGAGGGGTTCGGGGAGATATATATACAGAATAACAGATACCCCGGGAGGGAGTTACAGACTGGAATCTAATCGAGGGGTTCGGGGAGATTTATATACAGAATAACAGATACCCCCCGGGAGGGAGTTACAGACTGGAATCCAATCGAGGGGTTCGGGGTGGTTTATATACAGAATAACAGATACCCAGGAGGGGAGGTTCAGATTGGAATCAAATCGAGGGGTTCGGGGAGATTTATTTACAGAATAACAGATACCCGGGAGGGGAGTTACAGACTGGAATCTAATCGAGGGGTTCGGGGAGATTTATATACAGAATAACAGATACCCCGGGAGGGAGTTACAGACTGGAATCTAATCGAGGGGTTCGGGGAGATTTATATACAGAATAACAGATACCCCGGGAGGGAGTTACAGACTGGAATCTAATCGAGGGGTTCGGGGAGATTTATATACAGAATAACAGATACCCCGGGAGGGAGTTACAGACTGGAATCTAATCGAGGGGTTTAGGGTGGTTTATATACAGAATAACAGATACCCAGGAGGGAGTTACAGACTGGAATCTAATCGAGGGATTCTGGGTGGTTTATATACAGAATAACAGATACCCGGGAGGGAGTTACAGACTGGAATCTAATCAAGGGGTTCGGGGGGGGTTCTGTACCGAATAACAGATACCCGTTAGGGAGTTACAGACTGGTATCTAATAGAGGGGTTCGGGGTGGCTTTTATACAGAATAACAGATACCCGGAAGGGGAGTTACAGACTGGAATCTAATCGAGGGGTTCGGGGTGGTTTATAGACAGAATAACAGATACCTGGGAGGGAGTTACAGACTGGAATCTAATCGAGGGGTTCAGGGTGGTGTATATACAGAATAACAGATACGCAGGAGGGAGATACAGACTGGAATCTAATCGAGGGGTTCGGGGTGATTTATATCCAGAATTACAGATACCCCGGGAGGGAGTTACAGACTGGAATCTAATCGGGGGGTTCGGGGTGGTTTATATACAGAATAACAGATAGCCAGGAGGGGAGTTACAGACTGGAATCTAATCGAGGGTTTTGGGGTGGTTTATATACAGAATAACAGATACCCGGGAGGGGAGGTTCAGATTGGAATCTAATCGAGGGGTTCGGGGAGATTTATTTACAGAATAACAGATACCCGGGATGGGAGTTACATACTGGAAGCTAATCGAGGGGTTCGGGGAGATTTATATACAGAATAACAGCTCCCTGGGAAGGAGTTACAGACTGGAATCTAATCGAGGGGTTTAGGGTGGTTTATATACAGAACAACAGTTCCCTGGGAGGGAGTTACAGACTGGAATCTAATCGAGGGGTTCGGGGAGGTGTATATACAGAATAACAGATACCCCGGGAGGGAGTTACATACTGGAATCTAATTGAGGGGTTCGGGGGGATTTATATACAGAATAACAGATACCCCGGGGGGGAGTTACAGACTGGAATCTAATCGAGGGGTTCAGGGTGGTTTATATACAGAACAACAGCTCCCCGGGAGGGAGTTACAGACTGGAATCTAAACGAGGGGTTCGGGGAGGTTTATATACAGATTAACAGATACCCGGGGAGGGAGTTACAGACTGGAATCTAATCGAAGGGTTAGGGGTGGTTTATATACAGAATAACAGATACCCGGGAGGGAGTTACAGACTGGAATCTAATCGAGGAGTTCGGGTTGGTTTATATACAGAATAACAGATACCTGGGAGGGAGTTACAGACTGGAATCTAATCGAGGGGTTTAGGGTGGTTTATATACAGAATAACAGATACCCAGGAGGGGAGTTCCAGACTGGAATCTAATCGAGGGGTTCGGGGAGATTTATATACAGAATAACAGATACCCCAGGAGGGAGTTACAGACTGGATTGTAATCGAGGGGTTCGGGGTGATTTCTATCCAGAATAACAGATACCCCGGGAGGGTGTTACAGACTGGAATCTAATCGAGGGGTTTAGGGTGGTTCATATACAGAATAACAGATACCCGGGAGGGAGTTACAGACTGGAATCTAATCGAGGGGTTCGGGGTGGTTTATATACAGAATAACAGCTCCCTGGGAGGGAGTTACAGCTTGGAATCTAATCGAGGGGTTCAGGGTGGTTTATATACATAATAACAGATACACCGGAGGGAGTTACAGACTGGAATCTAATCGAGGGTTTCGGGGTGGTTTATATACAGAATAACAGATACCCACAAGGGGAGTTCCAGACTGGAATCTAATCGAGGGGTTCGGGGTGGTTTATATACAGAATAACAGATACCCGGGAGGGGAGGTTCAGATTGGAATTTAATCGAGGGGTTCAGGGTCGTTTATATACAGAATAACAGATACCCTGGGAGGGAGTTACATACTGGAAGCTAATCGAGGGGTTCGGGGAGATTTATATACAGAATAACAGATACCCCCCGGGAGGGAGTTACAGACTGGAATCCAATCGAGGGGTTCGGGGTGGTTTATATACAGAATAACAGATACCCAGGAGGGGAGGTTCAGATTGGAATCTAATCGAGGGGTTCGGGGAGATTTATTTACAGAATAACAGATACCTGGGAGGGAGTTACAGACTGGAATCTAATCGAGGGGTTCGGAGTGGTTTATATTCGGAATAACAGATACCCAGGAGTGAGTTACAGACTGGAATCTAATCGAGGGGATGGGGGTGGGGGTTTATATACAGAATAACAGATACCCGGGAGGGAGATACAGCCTGGAATCTAATCAAGGGGTTCAGAGTGGCTTATATACAGAATAACAGATACCCGGGAGGGAGTTACAGACTGGAATCAAATCGAGGGGTTCGGGCTGGTTTATATACAGAATAACAGATACCCGGAAGGGTAGTTACAGACTGGAATCTAATCGAGGGGATGGGGGTGGGGATTTATACACTGAATAAGAGATACCGAGGAGGAGGTTACAGCCTGGAATCTAATCAAGGGGCTCGGGGTGGATTATATGCAGAATAACAGATACCCGGGAGGGGGTTACAGACTGGAATCCAATCGAGGGGTTCGGGGTGGTTTATATACAGAATAACAGATACCCGGAAGGGTAGTTACAGACTGGAATCTAATCGAGGGGTTCGGGGTGGTTTACAGACAGAATAACAGATACCTGGGAGGGGAGTTACAGACTGGAATCTAATCGAGGGGTTCGGGGTGGTTTATAGACAGAATAACAGATACCTGGGAGGGAGTTACAGACTGGAATCTAATCGAGGGGTTCAGGGTGGTGCATATACAGAATAACAGATACGCAGGAGGGAGATACAGACTGGAATCTAATCGAGGGGTTCGGGGTGATTTATATCCAGAATTACAGATACCCCGGGAGGGAGTTACAGACTGGAATCTAATCGGGGGGTTCGGGGTGGTTTATATACAGAATAACAGATAGCCAGGAGGGGAGTTACAGACTGGAATCTAATCGAGGGTTTTGGGGTGGTTTATATACAGAATAACAGATACCCGGGAGGGGAGGTTCAGATTGGAATCTAATCGAGGGGTTCGGGGAGATTTATTTACAGAATAACAGATACCCGGGAGGGGAGTTACATACTGGAAGCTAATCGAGGGGTTCGGGGAGATTTATGTACAGAATAACAGATACCCCGGGAGGGAGTTACAGACTGAATCTAATCGAGGGGGTCGGGGTGGTTTATATACAGAATAACAGATACCCCGGGAGGGAGTTACAGACTGGAATCTAATCGAGGGGTTCGGGGTGATTTATATACAGAATAACAGCTCCCTGGGAAGGAGTTACAGACTGGAATCTAATCGAGGGGTTTAGGGTGGTTTATATACAGAACAACAGCTCCCTGGGAGGGAGTTACAGACTGGAATCTAATCGAGGGGTTCGGGGAGGTTTGTATACAGAATAACAGATACCCCGGGAGGGAGTTACAGACTGGAATCTAATCGAGGGGTTCAGGGTGGTTTATATACAGAACAACAGCTCCCCGGGAGGGAGTTACAGACTGGAATCTAAACGAGGGTTTCGGGGAGGTTTATATACAGATTAACAGATACCCGGGGAGGGAGTTACAGACTGGAATCTAATCGAAGGGTTAGGGGTGGTTTATATACAGAATAACAGATACCCGGGAGGGAGTTACAGACTGGAATCTAATCGAGGAGTTCGGGTTGGTTTATATACAGAATAACAGATACCCGGGAGGGAGTTACAGACTGGAATCTAATCGAGGGGTTTAGGGTGGTTTATATACAGAATAACAGATACCCGGGAGGGAGTTACAGACTGGAATCTAATCGAGGGGTTCGGGGAGATTTATATACAGAATAACAGATACCCCAGGAGGGAGTTACAGACTGGATTGTAATCGAGGGGTTCGGGGTGATTTCTATCCAGAATAACAGATACCCCGGGAGGGTGTTACAGACTGGAATCTAATCGAGGGGTTTAGGGTGGTTCATATACAGAATAACAGATACGCAGGAGGGAGATACAGACTGGAATCTAATCGAGGGGTTCGGGGTGGTTTATATACAGAATAACAGCTCCCTGGGAGGGAGTTACAGCTTGGAATCTAATCGAGGGGTTTAGGGTGGTTTATATACAGAATAACAGATACCCAGGAGGGAGATACAGACTGGAATCTAATCGAGGGGTTCGGGGAGATTTATTTACAGAATAACAGATACCGGGGAGGGGAGTTACATACTGGAAGCTAATCGAGGGGTTCGGGGAGATATATATACAGAATAACAGATACCCCGGGAGGGAGTTACAGACTGGAATCTAATCGAGGGGTTCGGGGAGATTTATATACAGAATAACAGATACCCCCCGGGAGGGAGTTACAGACTGGAATCCAATCGAGGGGTTCGGGGTGGTTTATATACAGAATAACAGATACCCAGGAGGGGAGGTTCAGATTGGAATCAAATCGAGGGGTTCGGGGAGATTTATTTACAGAATAACAGATACCCGGGAGGGGAGTTACAGACTGGAATCTAATCGAGGGGTTCGGGGAGATTTATATACAGAATAACAGATACCCCGGGAGGGAGTTACAGACTGGAATCTAATCGAGGGGTTCGGGGAGATTTATATACAGAATAACAGATACCCCGGGAGGGAGTTACAGACTGGAATCTAATCAAGGGGTTCGGGGAGATTTATATACAGAATAACAGATACCCCGGGAGGGAGTTACAGACTGGAATCTAATCGAGGGGTTTAGGGTGGTTTATATACAGAATAACAGATACCCAGGAGGGAGTTACAGACTGGAATCTAATCGAGGGATTCTGGGTGGTTTATATACAGAATAACAGATACCCGGGAGGGAGTTACAGACTGGAATCTAATCAAGGGGTTCGGGGGGGGTTCTGTACCGAATAACAGATACCCGTTAGGGAGTTACAGACTGGTATCTAATAGACGGGTTCGGGGTGGCTTTTATACAGAATAACAGATACCCGGAAGGGGAGTTACAGACTGGAATCTAATCGAGGGGTTCGGGGTGGTTTATAGACAGAATAACAGATACCTGGGAGGGAGTTACAGACTGGAATCTAATCGAGGGGTTCAGGGTGGTGTATATACAGAATAACAGATACGCAGGAGGGAGATACAGACTGGAATCTAATCGAGGGGTTCGGGGTGATTTATATCCAGAATTACACATACCCCGGGAGGGAGTTACAGACTGGAATCTAATCGGGGGGTTCGGGGTGGTTTATATACAGAATAACAGATAGCCAGGAGGGGAGTTACAGACTGGAATCTAATCGAGGGTTTTGGGGTGGTTTATATACAGAATAACAGATACCCGGGAGGGGAGGTTCAGATTGGAATCTAATCGAGGGGTTCGGGGAGATTTATTTACAGAATAACAGATACCCGGGAGGGGAGTTACATACTGGAAGCTAATCGAGGGGTTCGGGGAGATTTATGTACAGAATAACAGATACCCCGGGAGGGAGTTACAGACTGGAATCTAATCGAGGGGTTCGGGGAGATTTATATACAGAATAACAGATACCTGGGAGGGAGTTACAGATTGGAATCTAATCGAGGGGTTCGGGGTGGTTTATATACAGAATAACAGGTAACCGGGAGGGAGTTACAGATTGGAATCTAATCGAGGGGTTCAGGGTGGTTTATATGCAGAACAGCAGCTCCCTGGGACGGAGTTACAGACTGGAATCTAATCGAGGGGTTCAGGGTGGTTTATATACAGAATAACAGATACACAGGAGGGAGATACAGACTGGAATCTAATCGAGGGGTTCAGGGAGGTTTATATACAGAATAACAGATACCCCAGGGAGGGAGTTACAGACTGGAATCTAATCGAGGGGTTTGGGGTGGTTTATATAAAGAATAACAGCTCCCTGGGACGGAGTTACAGACTGGAATCTAATCGAGGGGTTCAGGGTGGTTTATATACAGAATAACAGATACCCAGGAGGGAGTTACAGACTGGAAACTAATCGAGGGGTTTGGGGTTGTTTTTTATACAGAATACCAGCTCCCTGGGAAGGAGTTACAGACTAGAATCTAATCGAGAGGTTTAGGGTGGTTTATATACAGAATAACAGCTCCCCGGGAGGGAGTTACAGACTGGAATTTAATCGAGGGGTTCGGGGTGGTTTATATCCAGAATAACAGATACCCCGGGAGGGAATTACAGACTGGATTCTAATCGAGGGGTTCGGGGTGATTTATATCCAGAATAACAGATACCCCGGGAGGGAGTTACAGACTGGAATCTAATCGAGGGGTTTAGGGTGGTTCATATACAGAATAACAGATACGCAGGAGGGAGATACAGACTGGAATCTAATCGAGGGGTTCGGGGTGGTTTATATACAGAATAACAGCTCCCTGGGAGGGAGTTACAGACTGGAATCTAATCGAGGGGTTTAGGGAGGTTTATATACAGAAGAACAGATACACAGGAGGGAGATACAGACTGGAATCTAATCGAGGGTTTCGGGGTGGTTTATATACAGAATAACAGATACCCACGAGGGGAGTTCCAGACTGGAATCTAATCGAGGGGTTCGGGGAGATTTATATACAGAATAACAGATACCCCGGGAGGGAGTTACAGACTGGAATCTAATCGAGGGGTTTGGGGTTGTTTTTTATACAGAATACCAGCTCCCTGGGAAGGAGTTACAGACTAGAATCTAATCGAGAGGTTTAGGGTGGTTTATATACAGAATAACAGCTCCCCGGGAGAGAGTTACAGACTGGAATTTAATCGAGGGGTTCGGGGTGGTTTATATACAGAATAACAGCTCCCCGGGAGAGAGTTACAGACTGGAATCTAATCGAGGGGTTCGGGGTGGTTTATATACAGAATAACAGATACCCAGGAGTTAGTTACAGACTGGAATCTAATGAAGGTGTTTGGGGGGGTTTCTGTACCGAATAACAGATACCCGTTAGGGAGTTACAGACTGGTATCTAATAGAGGGGTTCAGGGGGGTTTATATTCGGAATAACAGATACCCGGGAGGGAGTTACAGACTGGAATCTAATCGAGGGGTTCGGGGTGGTTTATATACAGAATAACAGATACACAGGAGGGAGATACAGACTGGAATCTAATCGAGGGGTTCGGGGTGGTTTATATACAGAACAACAGCTCCCTGGGAGGGAGTTACAGACTGGAATCTAATCGAGGGGTTCGGGGAGGTTTGTATTCAGAATAACAGATACCCCGGGAGGGAGTTACAGACTGGAATCTAATCGAGGGGTTCAGGATGGTTTATATACAGAATAATAGCTCCCCCCCGAGGAGGGAGTTACAGACTGGAATCTAATCGAGGGGTTCAGGGTGGTTTATATACAGAATAACAGATACCCGGGAGGGAGTTACAGACTGGAATCTAATCGAGGGGTTCGGGGTGGTCAATATACAGAATAACAGAAACCCGGGAGGGAGTTACAGACTGGAATCTAATCGAGGGGTTCGGGGTGGTTTATATACAGAATAACAGATACACAGGAGGGGAGTTCCAGACTGGAATCTAATCGAGGGGTTCGGGGAGATTTATATACAGAATAACAGATACCCCAGGAGGGAATTACAGACTGGAATCTAATCGAGGGGTTCGGGGTGATTTATATCCAGAATAACAGATACCCCGGGAGGGAGTTACAGACTGGAATCTAATCGAGGGGTTTAGGGTGGTTCATATACAGAATAACAGATACGCAGGAGGGAGATACAGACTGCAATCTAATCGAGGGGTTCGGGGTGGTTTATATACAGAAAAACAGATACCCCAGGAGGAAGATACAGACTGGAATCTAATCGAGGGTTTCGGGGTGGTTTATATACAGAATAACAGATACCCACGAGGGGAGTTCCAGACTGGAATGTAATCGAGGGGTTCGGGGTGGTTTATATACAGAATAACAGATACCCACGAGGGGAGTTCCAGACTGGAATCTAATCGAGGGTTTCGGGGTGATTTATATACAGAATAACAGCTCCCTGGGAAGGAGTTACAGACTGGAATCTAATCGAGGGGTTCGGGGTGATTTATATACAGAATAACAGCTCCCTGGGAAGGAGTTACAGACTGGAATCTAATCGAGGGGTTCGGGGTGATTTATATACAGAATAACAGATACCCAGGAGGGAGATACAGACTGGAATCTAATCGAGGGGTTCGGGGTGGCTTATATACAGAATAACAGATACCCCGGGAGGGAGTTACAGACTGGAATCTAATCGAGGGGTTCGGGGTGGTTTATATACAGAATAACAGATACCCGGGAGGGGAGGTTCAGATTGGAATCTAATCGAGGGGTTCGGGGAGATTTATTTACAGAATAACAGATACGCAGGAGGGAGATTCAGACTGGAATCTAATCGAGGGGTTTAGGGTGGTTTATATACAGAATAACAGATACCTGGGAGGGAGTTACAGACTGGAATCTAATCGAGGGGTTCGGGGAGATTTATATAGAGAATAACAGATACCCCAGGAGGGAGTTACAGACTGGATTCTAATCGAGGGGTTCGGGTGATTTATATACAAAATAACAGATACCCCGGGAGGGAGTTACAGACTGGAATCTAATCGAAGGGTTCTGGGTGTTTTATATACAGAATAACAGCTCCCCGGGAGGGAGTTACAGACTGGAATTTAATCGAGGGGTTCGGGGTGGTTTATATACAGAATGACAGATACCCCGGGAGGGAGTTACAGACTGGAATCTAATCGAGGGGTTCGGGGAGATTTATATACAGAATAACAGATACCTGGGAGGGAGTAACAGACTGGAATCTAATCGAGGGGTTCGGGGTGGTTTATATACAGAATAACTGGTAACCGGGAGGGAGTTACAGATTGGAATCTAATCGAGGGGTTCAGGGTGGTTTATATGCAGAACAGCAGCTCCCTGGGAAGGAGTTACAGACTGGAATCTAATCGAGGGGTTTAGGGTGGTTCATATACAGAATAACAGATACACAGGAGGGAGATACAGACTGGAATCTAATCGAGGGGTTCAGGGAGGTTTATATACAGAATAAGAGATACCCCAGGGAGGGAGTTACAGACTGAAAACTAATCGAGGGGTTTGGGGTTGTTTTTTATACAGAATAACAGCTCCCTGGGACGGAGTTACAGACTGGAATCTAATCGAGGGGTTCAGGGTGGTTTATATACAGAATAACAGATACCCAGGAGGGAGTTACAGACTGGAAACTAATCGAGGGGTTTGGGGTTGTTTTTTATACAGAATACCAGCTCCCTGGGAAGGAGTTTCAGACTAGAATCTAATCGAGGGGTTTAGGGTGGTTTATATACAGAATAACAGATACCCGGGAGTTAGTTACAGACTGGAATCTAATCGAGGGGTTCTGGGTGGTTTATATACAGAATAACAGATACCCGGGAGGGAGTTACAGACTGGAATCTAATCAAGGGGTTCGGGGGGGTTTCTGTACCGAATAACAGATACCCATTAGGGAGTTACAGACTGGTATCTAATAGAGGGGTTCGGGGTGATTTATATAGAGAATAACAGATACCCCAGGAGGGAGTTACAGACTGGATTCTAATCGAGGGGTTCGGGTTGATTTATATACAAAATAATAGATACCCGGGAGGGGAGTTACATACTGGAAGCTAATCGAGGGGTTCAGGGAGATTTATATACAGAATGACAGATACCCCGGGAGGGAGTTACAGACTGGAATCTAATCGAGGGGTTCGGGGAGATTTATATACAGAATAACAGATACCTGGGAGGGAGTAACAGACTGGAATCTAATCGAGGCGTTCGGGGTGGTTTATATACAGAATAACTGGTAACCGGGAGGGAGTTACAGATTGGAATCTAATCGAGGGGTTCAGGGTGGTTTATATGCAGAACAGCAGCTCCCTGGGACGGAGTTACAGACTGGAATCTAATCGAGGGGTTTAGGGTGGTGTATATACAGAATAACAGATACCCCAGGGAGGGAGTTACAGACTGCAATCTAATCGAGGGGTTCGGGGTGGTTTATATACAGAATAACAGCTCCCTGGGACGGAGTTACAGACTGGAATCTAATCGAGGGGTTTAGGGTGGTTTATATACAGAATAACAGATACACAGGAGGGAGATACAGACTGGAATCTAATCGAGGGGTTCAGGGAGGTTTATATACAGAATAACAGATACCCCAGGGAGGGAGTTACAGACTGCAATCTAATCGAGGGGTTCGGGGTGGTTTATATACAGAATAACAGCTCCCTGGGACGGAGTTACAGACTGGAATCTAATCGAGGGGTTCAGGGTGGTTTATATACAGAATAACAGATACCCAGGAGGGAGTTACAGACTGAAAACTAATCGAGGGGTTTGGGGTTGTTTTTTATACAGAATACCAGCTCCCTGGGAAGGAGTTACAGACTAGAATCTAATCGAGGGGTTTAGGGTGCTTTATATACAGAATAACAGATACCCGGGAGGGAGTTACAGACTGGAATTTAATCGAGGGGATCGGGGTGGTTTATATACAGAATAACAGATACACAGGAGGGAGATACAGACTGGAATCTAATCGAGGGGTTCGGGGAGATATATATACAGAATAACAGATACCCCAGGAGGGAGTTACAGACTGGATTCTAATCGAGGGGTTCGGGTTGATTTATATACAAAATAACAGATACCCCGGGAGGGAGTTACAGACTGGAATCTAATCGAAGGGTTCTGGGTGTTTTATATACAGAATAACAGCTCCCCGGGAGGGAGTTACAGACTGGAATTTAATCGAGGGGTTCGGGGTGGTTTATATACAGAATGACAGATACCCCGGGAGGGAGTTACAGACTGGAATCTAATCGAGGGGTTCGGGGAGATTTATATACAGAATAACAGATACCTGGGAGGGAGTAACAGACTGGAATCTAATCGAGGGGTTCGGGGTGGTTTATATACAGAATAACTGGTAACCGGGAGGGAGTTACAGATTGGAATCTAATCGAGGGGTTCAGGGTGATTTATATGCAGAACAGCAGCTCCCTGGGACGGAGTTACAGACTGGAATCTAATCGAGGGGTTTAGCGTGGTTTATATACAGAATAACAGATACACAGGAGGGAGATACAGACTGGAATCTAATCGAGGGGTTCAGGGAGGTTTATATACAGAATAAGAGATACCCCAGGGAGGGAGTTACAGACTGAAAACTAATCGAGGGGTTTGGGGTTGTTTTTTATACAGAATACCAGCTCCCTGGGAAGGAGTTACAGACTAGAATCTAATCGAGGGGTTTAGGGTGGTTTATATACAGAATAACAGCTCCCTGGGACGGAGTTACAGACTGGAATCTAATCGAGGGGTTCAGGGTGGTTTATATACAGAATAACAGATACCCAGGAGGGAGTTACAGACTGGAAACTAATCGAGGGGTTTGGGGTTGTTTTTTATACAGAATACCAGCTCCCTGGGAAGGAGTTTCAGACTAGAATCTAATCGAGGGGTTTAGGGTGGTTTATATACAGAATAACAGCTCCCCGGGAGGGAGTTACAGACTGGAATTTAATCGAGGGGTTCGGGGTGGTTTATATACAGAATAACAGATACCCGGGAGTTAGTTACAGACTGGAATCTAATCGAGGGGTTCTGGGTGGTTTATATACAGAATAACAGATACCCGGGAGGGAGTTACAGACTGGAATCTAATCAAGGGGTTCGGGGGGGTTTCTGTACCGAATAACAGATACCCGTTAGGGAGTTACAGACTGGTATCTAATAGAGGGGTTCGGGGTGATTTATATAGAGAATAACAGATACCCCAGGAGGGAGTTACAGACTGGATTCTAATCGAGGGGTTCGGGTTGATTTATATACAAAATAATAGATACCCCGGGAGGGAGTTACAGACTGGAATCTAATCGAGGGGTTCTGGGTGGTTTATATACAGAATAACAGCTCCCCGGAAGGGAGTTACAGACTGGAATTTAATCGAGGGGTTCGGGGTGATTTATTTACAGAATAACAGATACCCGGGAGGGGAGTTACATACTGGAAGCTAATCGAGGGGTTCGGGGAGATTTATATACAGAATGACAGATACCCCGGGAGGGAGTTAC
The DNA here is from genome assembly GCF_047496795.1 of Chiloscyllium punctatum. NCBI lineage: Eukaryota > Metazoa > Chordata > Chondrichthyes > Orectolobiformes > Hemiscylliidae > Chiloscyllium > Chiloscyllium punctatum. Next base: position 13,589,433 of record NC_092766.1, read on the forward strand.
AGACTGGAATCTAATCGAGGGGTTCGGGGAGATTTATATACAGAATAACAGATACCTGGGAGGGAGTAACAGACTGGAATCTAATCGAGGCGTTCGGGGTGGTTTATATACAGAATAACTGGTAACCGGGAGGGAGTTACAGATTGGAATCTAATCGAGGGGTTCAGGGTGGTTTATATGCAGAACAGCAGCTCCCTTGGACGGAGTTACAGACTGGAATCTAATCGAGGGGTGTAGGGTGGTGTATATACAGAATAACAGATACCCCAGGGAGGGAGTTACAGACTGGAATCTAATCGAGGGGTTCGGGGTGGTTTATATACAGAATAACAGATACACAGGAGGGAGATACAGACTGGAATCTAATCGAGGGTTTCGGGGTGATTTATATCCAGAATAACAGATACCCCGGGAGGGAGTTACAGACTGGAATCTAATCGGGGGGTTCGGGGTGATTTATATCCAGAATAACAGATACCCCGGGAGGGAGTTACAGACTGGAATCTAATCGAGGGGTTCGGCGTGGTTTATATACAGAATAACTGGTAACCGGGAGGGAGTTACAGATTGGAATCTAATCGAGGGGTTCAGGGTGGTTTATATGCAGAACAGCAGCTCCCTGGGACGGAGTTACAGACTGGAATCTAATCGAGGGGTTTAGGGTGGTTTATATACAGAATAACAGATACACAGGAGGGAGATACAGACTGGAATCTAATCGAGGGGTTCAGGGAGGTTTATATACAGAATAAGAGATACCCCAGGGAGGGAGTTACAGACTGAAAACTAATCGAGGGGTTTGGGGTTGTTTTTTATACAGAATACCAGCTCCCTGGGAAGGAGTTACAGACTAGAATCTAATCGAGGGGTTTAGGGTGGTTTATATACAGAATAACAGTTACGCAGGAGGGAGATACAGACTGGAATGTAATCGAGGGGTTCGGAGTGGTTTATATACAGAATAACTGGTAACCGGGAGGGAGTTACAGATTGGAATCTAATCGAGGGGTTCAGGGTGGTTTATATGCAGAACAGCAGCTCCCTGGGACGGAGTTACAGACTGGAATCTAATCGAGGGGTTTAGGGTGGTTTATATACAGAATAACAGATACACAGGAGGGTGATACAGACTGGAATCTAATCGAGGGGTTCGGGTTGATTTATATACAAAATAACAGATACCCTGGGAGGGAGTTACAGACTGGAATCTAATCGAGGGGTTCGGGGTGGTTTATATACAGAATAACAGCTCCCCGGGAGGGAGTTACAGACTGGAATTTAATCGAGGGGTTCGGGGTGGTTTATATACAGAATAACAGATACCCAGGAGGGAGTTACAGACTGGAATCTAATCGCGGGGTTCGGGGAGATTTATTTACAGAATAAGAGATACCCGGGAGGGGAGTTACATACTGGAATCTAATCGAGGGGTTCGGGGAGATTTATATACAGAATGACAGATACCCCGGGAGGGAGTTACAGACTGGAATCTAATCGAGGGGTTCGGGGAGATTTATATACAGAATAACAGATACCTGGGAGGGAGTAACAGACTGGAATCTAATCGAGGCGTTCGGGTTGGTTCAGATACAGAATAACAGATACGCAGGAGGGAGATACAGACTGGAATCTACTCGAGGGGTTCGGGGTGATTTATATCCAGAATAACAGATACCCCGGGAGGGAGTTACAGACTGGAATCTAATCGGGGGGTTCGGGGTGATTTATATCCAGAATAACAGATACCCCGGGAGGGAGTTACAGACTGGAATCTAATCGAGGGGTTTAGGGTGGTTCAGATACAGAATAACAGATACGCAGGAGGGAGATACAGACTGGAATCTACTCGAGGGTTTCGGGGTGATTTATATCCAGAATAACAGATACCCCGGGAGGGAGTTACAGACTGGAATCAAATCGAGGGGTTCGGGGTGGTTTATATACAGAATAACTGGTAACCGGGAGGGAGTTACAGATTGGAATCTAATCGAGGGGTTTAGGGTGGTTTATATACAGAATAACAGATACACAGGAGGGAGATACAGACTGGAATCTAATCGAGGGGTTCAGGGAGGTTTATATACAGAATAAGAGATACCCCAGGGAGGGAGTTACAGACTGAAAACTAATCGAGGGGTTTGGGGTTGTTTTTTTATACAGAATACCAGCTCCCTGGGAAGGAGTTACAGACTAGGATCTAATCGAGGGGTTTAGGGTGGTTTATATACAGAATAACAGCTCCCTGGGACGGAGTTACAGACTGGAATCTAATCGAGGGGTTCAGGGTGGTTTATATACAGAATAACAGATACCCAGGAGGGAGTTACAGACTGGAAACTAATCGAGGGGTTTGGGGTTGTTTTTTATACAGAATACCAGCTCCCTGGGAAGGAGTTTCAGACTAGAATCTAATCGAGAGGTTTAGGGTGGTTTATATACAGAATAACAGCTCCCCGGGAGGGAGTTACAGACTGGAATTTAATCGAGGGGTTCGGGGTGGTTTATATACAGAATAACAGATACCCGGGAGTTAGTTACAGACTGGAATCTAATCGAGGGGTTCTGGGTGGTTTATATACAGAATAACAGATACCCGGGAGGGACTTACAGACTGGAATCTAATCAAGGGGTTCGGGGGGGTTTCTGTACCGAATAACAGATACCCGTTAGGGAGTTACAGACTGGTATCTAATAGAGGGGTTCGGGGTGATTTATATAGAGAATAACAGATACCCCAGGAGGGAGTTACAGACTGGATTCTAATCGAGGGGTTCGGGTTGATTTATATACAAAATAATAGATACCCCGGGAGGGAGTTACAGACTGGAATCTAATCGAGGGGTTCGGGGAGATTTATATACAGAATAACAGATACCTGGGAGGGAGTAACAGACTGGAATCTAATCGAGGCGTTCGGGGTGGTTTATATACAGAATAACTGGTAACCGGGAGGGAGTTACAGATTGGAATCTAATCGAGGGGTTCTGGGTGGTTTATATACAGAATAACAGCTCCCCGGAAGGGAGTTACAGACTGGAATTTAATCGAGGGGTTCGGGGTGATTTATTTACAGAATAACAGATACCCGGGAGGGGAGTTACATACTGGAAGCTAATCGAGGGGTTCGGGGAGATTTATATACAGAATGACAGATACCCCGGGAGGGAGTTACAGACTGGAATCTAATCGAGGGGTTCGGGGAGATTTATATACAGAATAACAGATACCTGGGAGGGAGTAACAGACTGGAATCTAATCGAGGCGTTCGGGGTGGTTTATATACAGAATAACTGGTAACCGGGAGGGAGTTACAGATTGGAATCTAATCGAGGGGTTCAGGGTGGTTTATATGCAGAACAGCAGCTCCCTTGGACGGAGTTACAGACTGGAATCTAATCGAGGGGTGTAGGGTGGTGTATATACAGAATAACAGATACCCCAGGGAGGGAGTTACAGACTGCAATCTAATCGAGGGGTTCGGGGTGGTTTATATACAGAATAACAGCTCCCTGGGACGGAGTTACAGACTGGAATCTAATCGAGGGGTTTAGGGTGGTTTATATACAGAATAACAGATACACAGGAGGGAGATACAGACTGGAATCTAATCGAGGGGTTCAGGGAGGTTTATATACAGAATAACAGATACCCCAGGGAGGGAGTTACAGACTGCAATCTAATCGAGGGGTTCGGGGTGGTTTATATACAGAATAACAGCTCCCTGGGACGGAGTTACAGACTGGAATCTAATCGAGGGGTTCAGGGTGGTTTATATACAGAATAACAGATACCCAGGAGGGAGTTACAGACTGAAAACTAATCGAGGGGTTTGGGGTTGTTTTTTATACAGAATACCAGCTCCCTGGGAAGGAGTTACAGACTAGAATCTAATCGAGGGGTTTAGGGTGGTTTATATACAGAATAACAGATACCCGGGAGGGAGTTACAGACTGGAATTTAATCGAGGGGATCGGGGTGGTTTATATACAGAATAACAGATACCCGGGAGGGAGTTACAGACTGGAATCTAATCAAGGGGTTCGGGGGGGTTTCTGTACCGAATAACAGATACCCGTTAGGGAGTTACAGACTGGTATCTAATAGAGGGGTTCGGGGTGATTTATATACAGAATAACAGATACCCCAGGAGGGAGTTACAGACTGGAATCTAATCGAGGGGTTCGGGGAGATTTATATACAGAATAACAGATACCCCAGGAGGGAGTTTCAGACTGGATTCTAATCGAGGAGTTCGGGGTGATTTATATCCAGAATAACAGATACCCCAGGAGATAGTTACAGATTGGAATCTAATCGAGGGGTTTAGGGTGGTTCATATACAGAATAACAGTTACGCAGGAGGGAGATACAGACTGGAATGTAATCGAGGGGTTCGGAGTGGTTTATATACAGAATAACTGGTAACCGGGAGGGAGTTACAGATTGGAATCTAATCGAGGGGTTCAGGGTGGTTTATATGCAGAACAGCAGCTCCCTGGGACGGAGTTACAGACTGGAATCTAATCGAGGGGTTTAGGGTGGTTTATATACAGAATAACAGATACACAGGAGGGTGATACAGACTGGAATCTAATCGAGGGGTTCGGGGTGGTTTATATACAGAATAACAGATACCCCAGGGAGGGAGTTAAAGACTGGAATCTAATCGAGGGGTTCGGGGTGGTTTATGTACAGAATAACAGATACCCGGGAGTTAGTTACAGACTGGAATCTAATCGAGGGGTTCTGGGTGGTTTATATACAGAATAACAGATACCCGGGAGGGAGTTACAGACTGGAATCTAATCAAGGGGTTCGGGGGGGTTTCTGTACCGAATAACAGATACCCGTTAGGGAGTTACAGACTGGTATCTAATAGAGGGGTTCGGGGTGATTTATATAGAGAATAACAGATACCCCAGGAGGGAGTTACAGACTGGATTCTAATCGAGGGGTTCGGGTTGATTTATATACAAAATAACAGATACCCCGGGAGGGAGTTACAGACTGGAATCTAATCGAGGGGTTCTGGGTGGTTTATATACAGAATAACAGCTCCCCGGGAGGGAGTTACAGACTGGAATTTAATCGAGGGGTTCGGGGTGGTTTATATACAGAATAACAGATACCCAGGAGGGAGTTACAGACTGGAATCAAATCGCGGGGTTCGGGGAGATTTATTTACAGAATAAGAGATACCCGGGAGGGGAGTTACATACTGGAATCTAATCGAGGGGTTCGGGGAGATTTATATACAGAATGACAGATACCCCGGGAGGGAGTTACAGACTGGAATCTAATCGAGGGGTTCGGGGAGATTTATATACAGAATAACAGATACCTGGGAGGGAGTAACAGACTGGAATCTAATCAAGGGGTTCGGGGTTGTTTATATACAGAATAACAGATACCCGGGAGGGAGTTACAGACTGGAATCTAATCGAGGGGTTCGGGGTGATTTATATACAGAATAACAGATACCCGGGACGGAGTTACAGACTGGAATCTAATCAAGGGGTTCGGGGTTGTTTATATACAGAATAACAGATACCCGGGAGGGAGTTACAGACTGGAATCTAATTAAGGGGTTCAGGGTGGTTTATATACAGAATAACAGATACCCAGGAGGGAGATACAGACTGGAATCTAATCGAGGGGTTCGGGGTGGTTTATATACAGAATAACAGATACCCCGGGAGGGAGTTACAGACTGGAATCTAATCGAGGGGTTCGGGGTGGTTTATATACAGAATAACAGATACCCGGGAGGGGAGGTTCAGATTGGAATCTAATCGAGGGGTTCGGGGAGATTTATTTACAGAATAACAGATACGCAGGAGGGAGATTCAGACTGGAATCTAATCGAGGGGTTTAGGGTGGTTTATATACAGAATAACAGATACCCAGGAGGGGAGTTCCAGACTGGAATCTAATCGAGGGGTTCGGGGAGATTTATATACAGAATAACAGATACCCCAGGAGGGAGTTACAGACTGGATTCTAATCGAGGGGTTCGGGTTGATTTATATACAAAATAACAGATACCCCGGGAGGGAGTTACAGACTGGAATCTAATCGAGGGGTTCTGGGTGGTTTATATACAGAATAACAGCTCCCCGGGAGGGAGTTACAGACTGGAATTTAATCGAGGGGTTCGGGGTGGTTTATATACAGAATGACAGATACCCCGGGAGGGAGTTACAGACTGGAATCTAATCGAGGGGTTCGGGGAGATTTATATACAGAATAACAGATACCTGGGAGGGAGTAACAGACTGGAATCTAATCGAGGGGTTCGGGGTGGTTTATATACAGAATAACTGGTAACCGGGAGGGAGTTACAGATTGGAATCTAATCGAGGGGTTTAGGGTGGTTTATATACAGAATAACAGATACACAGGAGGGAGATACAGACTGGAATCTAATCGAGGGGTTCAGGGAGGTTTATATACAGAATAACAGATACCCGGGGAGGGAGTTACAGACTGGAATCTAATCGAGGGGTTCGGGGTGGTTTATATACAGAATAACAGCTCCCTGGGACTGAGTTACAGACTGGAATCTAATCGAGGGGTTTAGGGTGGTTTATATACAGAATAACAGCTCCCTGGGACTGAGTTACAGACTGGAATCTAATCGAGGGGTTCAGGGTGGTTTATATACAGAATAACAGATACCCCGGGAGGGAGTTACAGACTGGAATCTAATCGAGGGGTTCGGGGTGGTTTATATACAGAATAACAGATACCCAGGAGGGAGTTACAGACTGGAAACTAATCGAGGGGTTTGGGGTTGTTTTTTATACAGAATACCAGCTCCCTGGGAAGGAGTTACAGACTAGAATCTAATCGAGGGGTTTAGGGTGGTTTATATACAGAATAACAGCTCCCCGGGAGGGAGTTACAGACTGGAATTTAATCGAGGGGTTCGGGGTGGTTTATGTACAGAATAACAGATACCCGGGAGTTAGTTACAGACTGGAATCTAATCGAGGGGTTCTGGGTGGTTTATATACAGAATAACAGATACCCGGGAGGGAGTTACAGACTGGAATTTAATCGAGGGGATCGGGGTGGTTTATATACAGAATAACAGATACCCGGGAGGGAGTTACAGACTGGAATCTAATCAAGGGGTTCGGGGGGGTTTCTGTACCGAATAACAGATACCCGTTAGGGAGTTACAGACTGGTATCTAATAGAGGGGTTCGGGGTGATTTATATACAGAATAACAGATACCCCAGGAGGGAGTTTCAGACTGGATTCTAATCGAGGAGTTCGGGGTGATTTATATCCAGAATAACAGATACCCCAGGAGATAGTTACAGATTGGAATCTAATCGAGGGGTTTAGGGTGGTTCATATACAGAATAACAGTTACGCAGGAGGGAGATACAGACTGGAATGTAATCGAGGGGTTCGGAGTGGTTTATATACAGAATAACTGGTAACCGGGAGGGAGTTACAGATTGGAATCTAATCGAGGGGTTCAGGGTGGTTTATATGCAGAACAGCAGCTCCCTGGGACGGAGTTACAGACTGGAATCTAATCGAGGGGTTTAGGGTGGTTTATATACAGAATAACAGATACACAGGAGGGTGATACAGACTGGAATCTAATCGAGGGGTTCGGGGTGGTTTATATACAGAATAACAGATACCCCAGGGAGGGAGTTACAGACTGGAATCTAATCGAGGGGTTCGGGGTGGTTTATGTACAGAATAACAGATACCCGGGAGTTAGTTACAGACTGGAATCTAATCGAGGGGTTCTGGGTGGTTTATATACAGAATAACAGATACCCGGGAGGGAGTTACAGACTGGAATCTAATCAAGGGGTTCGGGGGGGTTTCTGTACCGAATAACAGATACCCGTTAGGGAGTTACAGACTGGTATCTAATAGAGGGGTTCGGGGTGATTTATATAGAGAATAACAGATACCCCAGGAGGGAGTTACAGACTGGATTCTAATCGAGGGGTTCGGGTTGATTTATATACAAAATAACAGATACCCCGGGAGGGAGTTACAGACTGGAATCTAATCGAGGGGTTCTGGGTGGTTTATATACAGAATAACAGCTCCCCGGGAGGGAGTTACAGACTGGAATTTAATCGAGGGGTTCGGGGTGGTTTATATACAGAATAACAGATACCCAGGAGGGAGTTACAGACTGGAATCAAATCGCGGGGTTCGGGGAGATTTATTTACAGAATAAGAGATACCCGGGAGGGGAGTTACATACTGGAATCTAATCGAGGGGTTCGGGGAGATTTATATACAGAATGACAGATACCCCGGGAGGGAGTTACAGACTGGAATCTAATCGAGGGGTTCGGGGAGATTTATATACAGAATAACAGATACCTGGGAGGGAGTAACAGACTGGAATCTAATCGAGGCGTTCGGGGTGGTTTATATACAGAATAACTGGTAACCGGGAGGGAGTTACAGATTGGAATCTAATCGAGGGGTTCGGGGGGGTTTATATACAGAATAACAGCTCCCTGGGAGGGAGTTACAGACTGGAATCTAATCGAGGGGTTCGGGGTGGTTTATATACAGAATAACAGATACACAGGAGGGAGATACAGACTGGAATCTAATCGAGGGTTTCGGGGTGATTTATATCCAGAATAACAGATACCCCGGGAGGGAGTTACAGACTGGAATCTAATCGGGGGGTTCGGGGTGATTTATATCCAGAATAACAGATACCCCGGGAGGGAGTTACAGACTGGAATCTAATCGGGGGGTTCGGGGTGATTTATATCCAGAATAACAGATACCCCGGGAGGGAGTTACAGACTGGAATCTAATCGAGGGGTTTAGGGTGGTTCAGATACAGAATAACAGATACGCAGGAGGGAGATACAGACTGGAATCTACTCGAGGGGTTCGGGGTGATTTATATCCAGAATAACAGATACCCCGGGAGGGAGTTACAGACTGGAATCTAATCGAGGGGTTCGGGGTGGTTTATATACAGAATAACAGCTCCCTGGGAGGGAGTTACAGACTGGAATCTAATCGAGGGGTTTAGGGTGGTTTATATACAGAATAACAGATACCCACGAGGGGAGTTCTAGACTGGAATCTAATCGAGGGGTTCGGGGTGGTTTATATACAGAATAACAGATACCCCGGGAGGGAGTTACAGACTGGAATCTAATCGAGGGGTTCGGGGTGGTTTATATACAGAATAACAGATACCCCCGGGGAGGGAGTTACAGACTGGAATCTAATCGAGGGGTTCGGGGTGGTTTATATACAGAATAACAGATACCCCGGGGGAGGGAGTTACAGACTGGAATCTAATCGCGGGTTTTGGGGTGGTTTATATACAGAATAACAGATACCCGGGAGGGGAGGTTCAGATTGGAATCTAATCGAGGGGTTCGGGGAGATTTATTTACAGAATAACAGATACCCGGGAGGGGAGTTACATACTGGAAGCTAATCGAGGGTTTCGGGGAGATTTATTTACAGAATAACAGATACCCAGGAGGGGAGTTACAGACTGGAATCTAATCGAGGGTTTCAGGGGTGGTTTATATACAGAATACCAGATACCCGGGAGGGGAGGTTCAGATTGGAATCTAATCGAGGGGTTCGGGGAGATTTATTTACAGAATAACAGATACCCGGGAGGGGAGTTACATACTGGAAGCTAATCGCGGGTTTCGGGGAGATTTATTTACAGAATAACAGATACCCCGGGAGGGAGTTACAGACTGGAAGCTAATCGAGGGTTTCGGGGAGATTTATATTCAGAACAACAGATACCCCGGGAGGGAGTTACAAACTGGAATATAATCGAGGGGTTCGGGGAGATTTATATACAGAATAACAGATAACCGGGAGGGAGTTACAGACTGGAATCTAATCGAGGGGTTCGGGGAGATTTATATACAGAATAACAGATACCTGGGTGGGAGTTACAGATTGGAATCTAATCGAGGGGTTCAGTGTGGTTTATATGCAGAACAACAGCTCCCTGGGACGGAGTTACAGACTGGAATCTAATCGAGGGGTTTAGGGTGGTTTATATACAGAATATCAGATACACAGGAGGGAGATACAGACTGGAATCTAATCGAGGGGTATGGGGTGGTTTATATACAGAATACCAGCTCCCTGGGAAGGAGTTACAGACTAGAATCTAATCGAGGGGTTTAGGGTGGTTTATATACAGAATAACAGATACCCGGGAGGGAGTTACAGACTGGAATCTAATCAAGGGGTTCGGGGGGGTTTCTGTACCGAATAACAGATACCCGTTAGGGAGTTACAGACTGGTATCTAATAGAGGGGTTCGGGGTGGCTTTTATACAGAATAACAGATACCCGGAAGGGGAGTTACAGACTGGAATCTAATCGAGGGGTTCAGGATGGTTTATATACAGAATAACAGCTCCCCCCCGAGGAGGGAGTTACAAACTGGAATCTAATCGAGGGGTTCGGGGTGATTTATATACATAATAACAGCTCCCTGGGAAGGAGTTACAGACTGGAATCTAATCGAGGGGTTCGGGGTGATTTATATACAGAATAACAGATACCCAGGAGGGAGATACAGACTGGAATCTAATCGAGGGGTTCTGGATGGTTTATATACAGAACAACAGCTCCCCGGGAGGGAGTTACAGACTAGAATCTAAACGAGGGGTTCGGGGAGGTTTATATACAGAATAACAGATACCCCGGGAGGGAGTTACAGACTGGAATCTAATCGAGGGGTTCGGGATGGTTTATATACCGAATAACAGCTCCCCCCCGAGGAGGGAGTTACAGACTGGAATCTAATCGAGGGGTTCAGGGGGGTTTATATTCGGAATAACAGATACCCGGGAGGGAGTTACAGACTGGAATCTAATCGAGGGGTTCGGGGTGATTTATATACAGAATAACAGCTCCCTGGGAAGGAGTTACAGACTGGAATCTAATCGAGGGGTTCGGGGTGATTTATATACAGAATAACAGATACCCGGGAGGGAGTTACAGACTGGAATCTAATCGAGGGGTTCGGGGTTGTTTCTATACAGAATAACAGATACCCGGGAGGGAGTTACAGACTGGAATCTCATCAAGGGGTTCAGGGTGGTTTATATACAGAATAACAGATACCCAGGAGGGAGATACAGACTGGAATCTAATCGAGGGGTTCGGGGTGGTTTATATACAGAATAACAGATACCCGGGAGGGAGTTACAGACTGGAATCTAATCAAGGGGTTCAGGGTGGTTTATATACAGAATAACAGATACCCGGGAGGGGAGGTTCAGATTGGAATCTAATCGAGGGGTTCGGGGAGATTTATTTACAGAATAACAGATACGCAGGAGGGAGATTCAGACTGGAATCTAATCGAGGGGTTTAGGGTGGTTTATATACAGAATAACAGATACCCAGGAGGGGAGTTCCAGACTGGAATCTAATCGAGGGGTTCGGGGAGATTTATATACAGAATAACAGATACCCCAGGAGGGAGTTACAGACTGGATTCTAATCGAGGGGTTCGGGTTGATTTATATACAAAATAACAGATACCCCGGGAGGGAGTTACAGACTGGAATCTAATCGAGGGGTTCTGGGTGGTTTATATACAGAATAACAGCTCCCCGGGAGGGAGTTACAGACTGGAATTTAATCGAGGGGTTCGGGGTGGTTTATATACAGAATGACAGATACCCCGGGAGGGAGTTACAGACTGGAATCTAATCGAGGGGTTCGGGGAGATTTATATACAGAATAACAGATACCTGGGAGGGAGTAACAGACTGGAATCTAATCGAGGGGTTCGGGGTGGTTTATATACAGAATAACTGGTAACCGGGAGGGAGTTACAGATTGGAATCTAATCGAGGGGTTTAGGGTGGTTTATATACAGAATAACAGATACACAGGAGGGAGATACAGACTGGAATCTAATCGAGGGGTTCAGGGAGGTTTATATACAGAATAACAGATACCCGGGGAGGGAGTTACAGACTGGAATCTAATCGAGGGGTTCGGGGTGGTTTATATACAGAATAACAGCTCCCTGGGACTGAGTTACAGACTGGAATCTAATCGAGGGGTTTAGGGTGGTTTATATACAGAATAACAGCTCCCTGGGACTGAGTTACAGACTGGAATCTAATCGAGGGGTTCAGGGTGGTTTATATACAGAATAACAGATACCCCGGGAGGGAGTTACAGACTGGAATCTAATCGAGGGGTTCGGGGTGGTTTATATACAGAATAACAGATACCCAGGAGGGAGTTACAGACTGGAAACTAATCGAGGGGTTTGGGGTTGTTTTTTATACAGAATACCAGCTCCCTGGGAAGGAGTTACAGACTAGAATCTAATCGAGGGGTTTAGGGTGGTTTATATACAGAATAACAGCTCCCCGGGAGGGAGTTACAGACTGGAATTTAATCGAGGGGTTCGGGGTGGTTTATGTACAGAATAACAGATACCCGGGAGTTAGTTACAGACTGGAATCTAATCGAGGGGTTCTGGGTGGTTTATATACAGAATAACAGATACCCGGGAGGGAGTTACAGACTGGAATCTAATCAAGGGGTTCGGGGGGGTTTCTGTACCGAATAACAGATACCCGTTAGGGAGTTACAGACTGGTATCTAATAGAGGGGTTCGGGGTGATTTATATAGAGAATAACAGATACCCCAGGAGGGAGTTACAGACTGGATTCTAATCGAGGGGTTCGGGTTGATTTATATACAAAATAACAGATACCCCGGGAGGGAGTTACAGACTGGAATCTAATCGAGGGGTTCTGGGTGGTTTATATACAGAATAACAGCTCCCCGGGAGGGAGTTACAGACTGGAATTTAATCGAGGGGTTCGGGGTGATTTATATACAGAATAACAGATACCCAGGAGGGAGTTACAGACTGGAATCTAATCGCGGGGTTCGGGGAGATTTATTTACAGAATAACAGATACCCGGGAGGGGAGTTACATACTGGAAGCTAATCGAGGGGTTCGGGGAGATTTATATACAGAATGACAGATACCCCGGGAGGGAGTTACAGACTGGAATCTAATCGAGGGGTTCGGGGAGATTTATATACAGAATAACAGATACCTGGGAGGGAGTAATAGACTGGAATCTAATCGAGGCGTTCGGGGTGGTTTATATACAGAATAGCTGGTAACCGGGAGGGAGTTACAGATTGGAATCTAATCGAGGGGTTTAGGGTGGTGTATATACAGAATAACAGATACCCCAGGGAGGGAGTTACAGACTGCAATCTAATCGAGGGGTTCGGGGTGGTTTATATACAGAATAACAGCTCCCTGGGACGGAGTTACAGACTGGAATCTAATCGAGGGGTTTAGGGTGGTTTATATACAGAATAACAGATACACAGGAGGGAGATACAGACTGGAATCTAATCGAGGGGTTCTGGATGGTTTATATACAGAACAACAGCTCCCCGGGAGGGAGTTACAGACTGCAATCTAATCGAGGGGTTCGGGGTGGTTTATATACAGAATAACAGCTCCCTGGGACGGAGTTACAGACTGGAATCTAATCGAGGGGTTTAGGGTGGTTTATATACAGAATAACAGATACCCAGGAGGGAGATACAGACTAGAATCTAAACGAGGGGTTCGGGGAGGTTTATATACAGAATAACAGATACCACGGGAGGGAGTTACAGACTGGAATCTAATCGAGGGTTTCGGGATGGTTTATATACAGAATAACAGCTCCCCCCCGAGGAGGGAGTTACAGACTGGAATCTAATCGTGGGGTTCAGGGGGGTTTATATTCGGAATAACAGATACCCGGGAGGGAGTTACAGACTGGAATCTAATCGAGGGGTTCGGGGTGATTTATATACAGAATAACAGCTCCCTGGGAAGGAGTTACAGACTGGAATCTAATCGAGGGGTTCGGGGTGATTTATATACAGAATAACAGATACCCGGGAGGGAGTTACAGACTGGAATCTAATCGAGGGGTTCGGGGTTGTTTCTATACAGAATAACAGATACCCGGGAGGGAGTTACAGACTGGAATCTAATCAAGGGGTTCAGGGTGGTTTATATACAGAATAACAGATACCCAGGAGGGAGATACAGACTGGAATCTAATCGAGGGGTTCGGGGTGGTTTATATACAGAATAACAGATACCCCGGGAGGGAGTTACACACTGGAATCTAATCGAGGGGTTCGGGGTGGTTTATATACAGAATAACAGATACCCGGGAGGGGAGGTTCAGATTGGAATCTAATCGAGGGGTTCGGGGAGATTTATTTACAGAATAACAGATACGCAGGAGGGAGATTCAGACTGGAATCTAATCGAGGGGTTTAGGGTGGTATATATACAGAATAACAGATACCCAGGAGGGGAGTTCCAGACTGGAATCTAATCGAGGGGTTCGGGGAGATTTATATACAGAATAACAGATACCCCAGGAGGGAGTTACAGACTGGATTCTAATCGAGGGGTTCGGGTTGATTTATATACAAAATAACAGATACCCCGGGAGGGAGTTACAGACTGGAATCTAATCGAGGGGTTCTGGGTGGTTTATATACAGAATAACAGCTCCCCGGGAGGGAGTTACAGACTGGAATTTAATCGAGGGGTTCGGGGTGGTTTATATACAGAATGACAGATACCCCGGGAGGGAGTTACAGACTGGAATCTAATCGAGGGGTTCGGGGAGATTTATATACAGAATAACAGATACCTGGGAGGGAGTAACAGACTGGAATCTAATCGAGGGGTTCGGGGTGGTTTATATACAGAATAACTGGTAACCGGGAGGGAGTTACAGGTTGGAATCTAATCGAGGGGTTCAGGGTGGTTTATATGCAGAACAGCAGCTCCCTGGGACGGAGTTACAGACTGGAATCTAATCGAGGGGTTTAGGGTGGTTTATATACAGAATAACAGATACACAGGAGGGAGATACAGACTGGAATCTAATCGAGGGGTTCAGGGAGGTTTATATACAGAATAACAGATACCCGGGAGGGAGTTACAGACTGGAATCTAATCGAGGGGTTCAGGGTGGTTTATATACAGAATAACAGCTCCCTGGGACGGAGTTACAGACTGGAATCTAATCGAGGGGTTCAGGGTGGTTTATATACAGAATAACAGATACCCCGGGAGGGAGTTACAGACTGGAATCTAATCGAGGGGTTCGGGGTGGTTTATATACAGAATAACAGATACCCAGGAGGGAGTTACAGACTGGAAACTAATCGAGGGGTTTGGGGTTGTTTTTTATACAGAATACCAGCTCCCTGGGAAGGAGTTACAGACTAGAATCTAATCGAGGGGTTTAGGGTGGTTTATATACAGAATAACAGCTCCCCGGGAGGGAGTTACAGACTGGAATTTAATCGAGGGGTTCGGGGTGGTTTATGTACAGAATAACAGATACCCGGGAGTTAGTTACAGACTGGAATCTAATCGAGGGGTTCTGGGTGGTTTATATACAGAATAACAGATACCCGGGAGGGAGTTACAGACTGGAATCTAATCAAGGGGTTCGGGGGGGTTTCTGTACCGAATAACAGATACCCGTTAGGGAGTTGCAGACTGGTATCTAATAGAGGGGTTCGGGGTGATTTATATAGAGAATAACAGATACCCCAGGAGGGAGTTACAGACTGGATTCTAATCGAGGGGTTCGGGTTGATTTATATACAAAATAACAGATACCCCGGGAGCGAGTTACAGACTGGAATCTAATCGAGGGGTTCTGGGTGGTTTATATACAGAATAACAGCTCCCCGGGAGGGAGTTACAGACTGGAATTTAATCGAGGGGTTCGGGGTGATTTATATACAGAATAACAGATACCCAGGAGGGAGTTACAGACTGGAATCTAATCGCGGGGTTCGGGGAGATTTATTTACAGAATAACAGATACCCGGGAGGGGAGTTACATACTGGAATCTAATCGAGGGGTTCGGGGAGATTTATATACAGAATGACAGATACCCCGGGAGGGAGTTACAGACTGGAATCTAATCGAGGGGTTCGGGGAGATTTATATACAGAATAACAGATACCTGGGAGGGAGTAACAGACTGGAATCTAATCGAGGCGTTCGGGGTGGTTTATATACAGAATAGCTGGTAACCGGGAGGGAGTTACAGATTGGAATCTAATCGAGGGGTTTAGGGTGGTGTATATACAGAATAACAGATACCCCAGGGAGGGAGTTACAGACTGCAATCTAATCGAGGGGTTCGGGGTGGTTTATATACAGAATAACAGCTCCCTGGGACGGAGTTACAGACTGGAATCTAATCGAGGGGTTTAGGGTGGTTTATATACAGAATAACAGATACACAGGAGGGAGATACAGACTGGAATCTAATCGAGGGGTTCAGGGAGGTTTATATACAGAATAACAGATACCCCAGGGAGGGAGTTACAGACTGCAATCTAATCGAGGGGTTCGGGGTGGTTTATATACAGAATAACAGCTCCCTGGGACGGAGTTACAGACTGGAATCTAATCGAGGGGTTCAGGGTGGTTTATATACAGAATAACAGATACCCAGGAGGGAGTTACAGACTGGAAACTAATCGAGGGGTTTGGGGTTGTTTTTTATACAGAATACCAGCTCCCTGGGAAGGAGTTACAGACTAGAATCTAATCGAGGGGTTTAGGGTGGTTTATATACAGAATAACAGATACCCGGGAGTGAGTTACAGACTGGAATTTAATCGAGGGGATCGGGGTGGTTTATATACAGAATAACAGATACCCGGGAGGGAGTTACAGACTGGAATCTAATCAAGGGGTTCGGGGGGGTTTCTGTACCGAATAACAGATACCCGTTAGGGAGTTACAGACTGGTATCTAATCGAGGGGTTCGGGGTGATTTATATACAGAATAACAGATACCCCAGGAGGGAGTTACAGACTGGAATCTAATCGAGGGGTTCGGGGTGATTTATATACAGAACAACAGCTTCCTGGGAGGGAGTTACAGACTGGAATCTAATAGAGGAGTTCGGGGTGATTTATATCCAGAATAACAGATACCCCAGGAGATAGTTACAGATTGGAATCTAATCGAGGGGTTTAGGGTGGTTCATATACAGAATAACAGTTACGCAGGAGGGAGATACAGACTGGAATGTAATCGAGGGGTTCGGGGTGGTTTATATACAGAATAACTGGTAACCGGGAGGGAGTTACAGATTGGAATCTAATCGAGGGGTTCAGGGTGGTTTATATGCAGAACAGCAGCTCCCTGGGACGGAGTTACTGACTGGAATCTAATCGAGGGGTTTAGGGTGGTGTATATACAGAATAACAGATACCCCAGGGAGGGAGTTACAGACTGCAATCTAATCGAGGGGTTCGGGGTGGTTTATATACAGAATAACAGCTCCCTGGGACGGAGTTACAGACTGGAATCTAATCGAGGGGTTTAGGGTGGTTTATATACAGAATAACAGATACACAGGAGGGAGATACAGACTGGAATCTAATCGAGGGGTTCAGGGAGGTTTATATACAGAATAACAGATACCCCAGGGAGGGAGTTACAGACTGCAATCTAATCGAGGGGTTCGGGGTGGTTTATATACAGAATAACAGCTCCCTGGGACGGAGTTACAGACTGGAATCTAATCGAGGGGTTCAGGGTGGTTTATATACAGAATAACAGATACCCAGGAGGGAGTTACAGACTGGAAACTAATCGAGGGGTTTGGGGTTGTTTTTTATACAGAATACCAGCTCCCTGGGAAGGAGTTACAGACTAGAATCTAATCGAGGGGTTTAGGGTGGTTTATATACAGAATAACAGATACCCGGGAGGGAGTTACAGACTGGAATTTAATCGAGGGGATCGGGGTGGTTTATATACAGAATAACAGATACTCGGGAGGAAGTTACAGACTGGAATCTAATCAAGGGGTTCGGGGGGGTTTCTGTACCGAATAACAGATACCCGTTAGGGAGTTACAGACTGGTATCTAATAGAGAGTTTCGGGGTGATTTATATACAGAATAACAGATACCCCAGGAGGGAGTTACAGACTGGAATCTAATCGAGGGGTTCGGGGAGATTTATATACAGAATAACAGATACCCCAGGAGGGAGTTACAGACTGGATTCTAATCGAGGAGTTCGGGGTGATTTATATCCAGAATAACAGATACCCCAGGAGATAGTTACAGATTGGAATCTAATCGAGGGGTTTAGGGTGGTTTATATACAGAATAACAGTTACGCAGGAGGGAGATACAGACTGGAATCTAATCGAGGGGTTCGGGGTGGTTTATATACAGAATAACTGGTAACCGGGAGGGAGTTACAGATTGGAATCTAATCGAGGGGTTCAGGGTGGTTTATATGCAGAACAGCAGCTCCCTGGGACAGAGTTACAGACTGGAATCTAATCGAGGGGTTTAGGGTGGTTTATATACAGAATAACAGATACACAGGAGGGAGATACAGACTGGATTCTAATCGAGGAGTTCGGGGTGATTTATATCCAGAATAACAGATACCCCAGGAGATAGTTACAGATTGGAATCTAATCGAGGGGTTTAGGGTGGTTCATATACAGAATAACAGTTACGCAGGAGGGAGATACAGACTGGAATATAATCGAGGGGTTTAGGGTGGTTTATATACAGAATAACAGATACACAGGAGGGAGATACAGACTGGAATCTAATCGAGGGGTTCAGGGAGGTTTATATACAGAATAACAGATACCCCAGGAGGGAGATACAGACTGGAATCTAATCGAGGGGTTCAGGGAGGTTTATATCCAGAATAACAGATACCCCAGGAGATAGTTACAGATTGGAATCTAATCGAGGGGTTTAGGGTGGTTCATATACAGAATAACAGTTACGCAGGAGGGAGATACAGACTGGAATCTAATCGAGGGGTTCAGGGAGGTTTATATACAGAATAACAGATACCCCAGGAGGGAGTTACAGACTGGATTCTAATCGAGGGGTTCGGGTTGATTTATATACAAAATAACAGATACCCGGGAGGGAGTTACAGACTGGAATTTAATCGAGGGGTTCGGGGTGGTTTATATACAGAATAACAGATACCCAGGAGGGAGTTACAGACTGGAATCTAATCGCGGGGTTCGGGGAGATTTATTTACAGAATAACAGATACCCGGAAGGGGAGTTACATACTGGAAGCTAATCGAGGGGTTCGGGGAGATTTATATACAGAATGACAGATACCCCGGGAGGGAGTTACAGACTGGAATCTAATCGAGGGGTTCGGGGAGATTTATATACAGAATAACAGATACCTGGGAGGGAGTAACAGACTGGAATCTAATCGAGGCGTTCGGGGTGGTTTATATACAGAATAACTGGTAACCGGGAGGGAGTTACAGATTGGAATCTAATCGAGGGGTTCGGGGGGGTTTATATACAGAATAACAGCTCCCTGGGAGGGAGTTACAGACTGGAATCTAATCGAGGGGTTCGGGGTGGTTTATATACACAATAACAGATACCCGGGAGGGAGTTACAGACTGGAATCTAATCAAGGGGTTCGGGGGGGTTTCTGTACCGAATAACAGATACCCGTTAGGGAGTTACAGACTGGTATCTAATAGAGGGGTTCGGGGTGATTTATATAGAGAATAACAGATACCCCGGGAGGGAGTTACAGACTGGAATCTAATCGAGGGGTTCGGGGTGGTTTATATACAGAACAACAGCTCCCTGGGAGGGCGTTACAGACTGGAATCTAATCGAGGGGTTCGGGGAGGTTTGTATACAGAATAACAGATACCCGGGAGGGAGATACAGACTGTAATCTAATCGAGGGGTTCAGGGTGGTTTATATACAGAATAACAGATACCCGCGAGGGAGTTACAGACTGGAATCTAATCGAGGGGTTCAGGGTGGTTTATATACAGAATAACAGATACCCCGGGAGGGAGTTACAGACTGGAATCTAATCGAGGGGTTCAGGGTGGTTTATATACAGAATAACAGATACCCGCGAGGGAGTTACAGACTGGAATCTAATCGAGGGGTTCGGGGTGATTTATATACAGAATAACAGATACCCCGGGAGGGAGTTACAGACTGTAATCTAACTGAGGGATTCAGGGTCGTTTATATACAGAATAACAGATACACCGGGAGGGAGTTACAGACTGGAATCTAATCGAGGGGTTCGGGGTGGTTTATATACAGAATAACAGATACCCGGGAGGGAGTTACAGACTGGAATCTAATCGAGGGGTTCGGGGAGATTTATATACAGAATAACAGATACCTGGGAGGGAGTTACAGACTGGAATCAAATCGAGGGGATCGGGGTGGTTTATATACAGAATAACAGGTAACCGGGAGGGAGTTACAGATTGGAATCTAATCGAGGGGTTCAGGGTGGTTTATATGCAGAACAGCAGCTCCCTGGGACGGAGTTACAGACTGGAATCTAATCGAGGGGTTTAGGGTGGTTTATATACAGAATAACAGATACACAGGAGGGAGATACAGACTGGAATCTAATCGAGGGGTTCAGGGAGGTTTATATACAGAATAACAGATACCCCAGGGAGGGAGTTACATACTGGAATCTAATCGAGGGTTTTGGGGTGGTTTATATACAGAATAACAGATACCCCGGGAGGGAGTTACAGACTGGAATCTAATCGAGGGGTTCGGGGAGATTTATATACAGAATAACAGATACCTGGGAGGGAGTTACAGACTGGAATCTAATCGAGGGGATCGGGGTGGTTTATATACAGAATAACAGGTAACCGGGAGGGAGTTACAGATTGGAATATAATCGAGGGGTTCAGGGTGGTTTATATGCAGAACAGCAGCTCCCTGGGACGGAGTTACAGACTGGAATCTAATCGAGGGGTTTAGGGTGGTTTATATACAGAATAACAGATACACAGGAGGGAGATACAGACTGGAATCTAATCGAGGGGTTCAGGGAGGTTTATATACAGAATAACAGATACCCCAGGGAGGGAGTTACAGACTGGAATCTAATCGAGGGGTTCGGGGTGGTTTATATACAGAATAACAGCTCCCTGGGACGGAGTTACAGACTGGAATCTAATCGAGGGATTCAGGGAGGTTTATATACAGAATAACAGATACCCCAGGGAGGGAGTTACAGACTGGAATCTAATCGAGGGGTTCGGGGTGATTTATATACAGAATAACAGCTCCCTGGGACGGAGTTACAGACTGGAATCTAATCGAGGGGTTCAGGGTGGTTTATATACAGAATAATAGATACCCCGGGAGGGAGTTACAGACTGGAATTTAATCGAGGGGTTCGAGGTGGTTTATATACAGAATAACAGATACCCGGGAGTTAGTTACAGACTGGAATCTAATCGAGGGATTCTGGGTGGTTTATATACAGAATAACAGATACCCGGGAGGGAGTTACAGACTGGAATCTAATCGAGGGATTCTGGGTGGTTTATATACAGAATAACAGATACCCCGGGAGGGAGTTACAGACTGGAATCTAATCAAGGGGTTCGGGGGGGTTTCTGTACCGAATAACAGATACCCGTTAGGGAGTTACAGACTGGTATCTAATAGAGGGGTTCGGGGTGATTTATATACAGAATAACAGATACCCCAGGAGGGAGTTGCAGGCTGGAATCTAATCGAGTGGTTCGGGGTGGTTTATATACAGAATAACAGATACCCGGGAGGGAGTTACAGACTGGAATCTAATCGAGGGGTTCGGGGTGATTTATATACACAATAACAGCTCCCTGGGAAGGAGTTACAGACTGGAATCTAATCGAGGTCGATTAGGGTGGTTTATATACAGAATAACAGACACACAGGAGGGAGATACAGACTGGAATCTAATCGAGGGGTTCGGGGTGGTTTGTATACAGAACAACAGCTCCCTGGGAGGGAGTTACAGACTGGAATCTAATCGAGGGGTTCGGGGAGGTTTGTATACAGAATAACAGATACCCCGGGAGGGAGTTACAGACTGGAATCTAATCGAGAGGTTCAGGGTGGTTTATATACAGAATAACAGATACCCCGGTAGGGAGTTACAGACTGGAATCTAATCGAGGTGTTCGGGGTGGTTTATATACAGAATAACAGATACCCCAGGGACGGAGTTACAGACTGGAATCTAATCGAGGGGTTCAGGGTGGTTTATATGCAGAACAGCAGCTCCCTGGGACGGAGTTACTGACTGGAATCTAATCGAGGGGTTTAGGGTGGTGTATATACAGAATAACAGATACCCCAGGGAGGGAGTTACAGACTGCAATCTAATCGAGGGGTTCGGGGTGGTTTATATACAGAATAACAGCTCCCTGGGACGGAGTTACAGACTGGAATCTAATCGAGGGGTTTAGGGTGGTTTATATACAGAATAACAGATACACAGGAGGGAGATACAGACTGGAATCTAATCGAGGGGTTCAGGGAGGTTTATATACAGAATAACAGATACCCCAGGGAGGGAGTTACAGACTGGAAACTAATCGAGGGGTTTGGGGTTGTTTTTTATACAGAATACCAGCTCCCTGGGAAGGAGTTACAGACTAGAATCTAATCGAGGGGTTTAGGGTGGTTTATATACAGAATAACAGATACCCGGGAGTGAGTTACAGACTGGAATTTAATCGAGGGGATCGGGGTGGTTTATATACAGAATAACAGATACTCGGGAGGAAGTTACAGACTGGAATCTAATCAAGGGGTTCGGGGGGGTTTCTGTACCGAATAATAGATACCCGTTAGGGAGTTACAGACTGGTATCTAATAGAGAGTTTCGGGGTGATTTATATACAGAATAACAGATACCCCAGGAGGGAGTTACAGACTGGATTCTAATCGAGGAGTTCGGGGTGATTTATATCCAGAATAACAGATACCCCAGGAGATAGTTACAGATTGGAATCTAATCGAGGGGTTTAGGGTGGTTTATATACAGAATAACAGTTACGCAGGAGGGAGATACAGACTGGAATCTAATCGAGGGGTTCGGGGTGGTTTATATACAGAATAACTGGTAACCGGGAGGGAGTTACAGATTGGAATCTAATCGAGGGGTTCAG
This sequence comes from Chiloscyllium punctatum, assembly GCF_047496795.1. Lineage (NCBI taxonomy): Eukaryota > Metazoa > Chordata > Chondrichthyes > Orectolobiformes > Hemiscylliidae > Chiloscyllium > Chiloscyllium punctatum. Next base: position 13,612,511 of record NC_092766.1, read on the forward strand.
GGTGGTTTATATGCAGAACAGCAGCTCCCTGGGACAGAGTTACAGACTGGAATCTAATCGAGGGGTTTAGGGTGGTTTATATACAGAATAACAGATACACAGGAGGGAGATACAGACTGGATTCTAATCGAGGAGTTCGGGGTGATTTATATCCAGAATAACAGATACCCCAGGAGATAGTTACAGATTGGAATCTAATCGAGGGGTTTAGGGTGGTTCATATACAGAATAACAGTTACGCAGGAGGGAGATACAGACTGGAATATAATCGAGGGGTTTAGGGTGGTTTATATACAGAATAACAGATACACAGGAGGGAGATACAGACTGGAATCTAATCGAGGGGTTCAGGGAGGTTTATATACAGAATAACAGATACCCCAGGAGGGAGATACAGACTGGAATCTAATCGAGGGGTTCAGGGAGGTTTATATCCAGAATAACAGATACCCCAGGAGATAGTTACAGATTGGAATCTAATCGAGGGGTTTAGGGTGGTTCATATACAGAATAACAGTTACGCAGGAGGGAGATACAGACTGGAATCTAATCGAGGGGTTCAGGGAGGTTTATATACAGAATAACAGATACCCCAGGAGGGAGTTACAGACTGGATTCTAATCGAGGGGTTCGGGTTGATTTATATACAAAATAACAGATACCCGGGAGGGAGTTACAGACTGGAATTTAATCGAGGGGTTCGGGGTGGTTTATATACAGAATAACAGATACCCAGGAGGGAGTTACAGACTGGAATCTAATCGCGGGGTTCGGGGAGATTTATTTACAGAATAACAGATACCCGGAAGGGGAGTTACATACTGGAAGCTAATCGAGGGGTTCGGGGAGATTTATATACAGAATGACAGATACCCCGGGAGGGAGTTACAGACTGGAATCTAATCGAGGGGTTCGGGGAGATTTATATACAGAATAACAGATACCTGGGAGGGAGTAACAGACTGGAATCTAATCGAGGCGTTCGGGGTGGTTTATATACAGAATAACTGGTAACCGGGAGGGAGTTACAGATTGGAATCTAATCGAGGGGTTCGGGGGGGTTTATATACAGAATAACAGCTCCCTGGGAGGGAGTTACAGACTGGAATCTAATCGAGGGGTTCGGGGTGGTTTATATACACAATAACAGATACCCGGGAGGGAGTTACAGACTGGAATCTAATCAAGGGGTTCGGGGGGGTTTCTGTACCGAATAACAGATACCCGTTAGGGAGTTACAGACTGGTATCTAATAGAGGGGTTCGGGGTGATTTATATAGAGAATAACAGATACCCCGGGAGGGAGTTACAGACTGGAATCTAATCGAGGGGTTCGGGGTGGTTTATATACAGAACAACAGCTCCCTGGGAGGGCGTTACAGACTGGAATCTAATCGAGGGGTTCGGGGAGGTTTGTATACAGAATAACAGATACCCGGGAGGGAGATACAGACTGTAATCTAATCGAGGGGTTCAGGGTGGTTTATATACAGAATAACAGATACCCGCGAGGGAGTTACAGACTGGAATCTAATCGAGGGGTTCAGGGTGGTTTATATACAGAATAACAGATACCCCGGGAGGGAGTTACAGACTGGAATCTAATCGAGGGGTTCAGGGTGGTTTATATACAGAATAACAGATACCCGCGAGGGAGTTACAGACTGGAATCTAATCGAGGGGTTCGGGGTGATTTATATACAGAATAACAGATACCCCGGGAGGGAGTTACAGACTGTAATCTAACTGAGGGATTCAGGGTCGTTTATATACAGAATAACAGATACACCGGGAGGGAGTTACAGACTGGAATCTAATCGAGGGGTTCGGGGTGGTTTATATACAGAATAACAGATACCCGGGAGGGAGTTACAGACTGGAATCTAATCGAGGGGTTCGGGGAGATTTATATACAGAATAACAGATACCTGGGAGGGAGTTACAGACTGGAATCAAATCGAGGGGATCGGGGTGGTTTATATACAGAATAACAGGTAACCGGGAGGGAGTTACAGATTGGAATCTAATCGAGGGGTTCAGGGTGGTTTATATACAGAATAACAGATACACAGGAGGGAGATACAGACTGGAATCTAATCGAGGGGTTCAGGGAGGTTTATATACAGAATAACAGATACCCCAGGGAGGGAGTTACATACTGGAATCTAATCGAGGGTTTTGGGGTGGTTTATATACAGAATAACAGATACCCCGGGAGGGAGTTACAGACTGGAATCTAATCGAGGGGTTCGGGGAGATTTATATACAGAATAACAGATACCTGGGAGGGAGTTACAGACTGGAATCTAATCGAGGGGATCGGGGTGGTTTATATACAGAATAACAGGTAACCGGGAGGGAGTTACAGATTGGAATATAATCGAGGGGTTCAGGGTGGTTTATATGCAGAACAGCAGCTCCCTGGGACGGAGTTACAGACTGGAATCTAATCGAGGGGTTTAGGGTGGTTTATATACAGAATAACAGATACACAGGAGGGAGATACAGACTGGAATCTAATCGAGGGGTTCAGGGAGGTTTATATACAGAATAACAGATACCCCAGGGAGGGAGTTACAGACTGGAATCTAATCGAGGGGTTCGGGGTGGTTTATATACAGAATAACAGCTCCCTGGGACGGAGTTACAGACTGGAATCTAATCGAGGGATTCAGGGAGGTTTATATACAGAATAACAGATACCCCAGGGAGGGAGTTACAGACTGGAATCTAATCGAGGGGTTCGGGGTGATTTATATACAGAATAACAGCTCCCTGGGACGGAGTTACAGACTGGAATCTAATCGAGGGGTTCAGGGTGGTTTATATACAGAATAATAGATACCCCGGGAGGGAGTTACAGACTGGAATTTAATCGAGGGGTTCGAGGTGGTTTATATACAGAATAACAGATACCCGGGAGTTAGTTACAGACTGGAATCTAATCGAGGGATTCTGGGTGGTTTATATACAGAATAACAGATACCCGGGAGGGAGTTACAGACTGGAATCTAATCAAGGGGTTCGGGGGGGTTTCTGTACCGAATAACAGATACCCGTTAGGGAGTTACAGACTGGTATCTAATAGAGGGGTTCGGGGTGATTTATATACAGAATAACAGATACCCCAGGAGGGAGTTGCAGGCTGGAATCTAATCGAGTGGTTCGGGGTGGTTTATATACAGAATAACAGATACCCGGGAGGGAGTTACAGACTGGAATCTAATCGAGGGGTTCGGGGTGATTTATATACACAATAACAGCTCCCTGGGAAGGAGTTACAGACTGGAATCTAATCGAGGTCGATTAGGGTGGTTTATATACAGAATAACAGATACACAGGAGGGAGATACAGACTGGAATCTAATCGAGGGGTTCGGGGTGGTTTGTATACAGAACAACAGCTCCCTGGGAGGGAGTTACAGACTGGAATCTAATCGAGGGGTTCGGGGAGGTTTGTATACAGAATAACAGATACCCCGGGAGGGAGTTACAGACTGGAATCTAATCGAGAGGTTCAGGGTGGTTTATATACAGAATAACAGATACCCCGGTAGGGAGTTACAGACTGGAATCTAATCGAGGTGTTCGGGGTGGTTTATATACAGAATAACAGATACCCCAGGGACGGAGTTACAGACTGGAATCTAATCGAGGGGTTCAGGGTGGTTTATATACAGAATAACAGATACTCGGGAGGGAGTTACAGACTGGAATCTAATCGAGGGGTTCGGGGTGGATAATATACAGAATAACAGATACCCCGAGAGGGAGTTACAGACTGGAATCTAATCGAGGGGTTCGGGGTGGTTTATATACAGAATAACAGAAACCCGGGAGGGAGTTACAGACTGGAATCTAATCGAGGGGTTCGGGGTGGATTATATACAGAATAACAGATACCCCGAGAGGGAGTTACAGACTGGAATCTAATCGAGGGGTTCGGGGTGGTTTATATACAGAATAACAGATACCCAGGAGGGGAGTTCCAGACTGGAATCTAATCGAGGGGTTCGGGGAGATTTATATACAGAATAACAGATACCCCAGGAGGGAGTTACAGACTGGATTCTAATCGAGGGGTTCGGGGTGATTTATATCCAGAATAACAGATACCCCGGGAGGGAGTTACAGACTGGAATCTAATCGAGGGGTTTAGGGTGGTTCATATACAGAATAACAGATACGCAGGAGGGAGATACAGACTGGAATCTAATCGAGGGGTTCGGGGTGGTTTATATACAGAATAACAGATACCCACGAGGGGAGTTCCAGACTGGAATCTAATCGAGGGGTTCGGGGTGGTTTATATACAGAATACCAGATACCCCCGGGGAGGGAGTTATAGACTGGAATATAATCGAGGGGTTCAGGGGTGGTTTATATACAGAATAACAGATACCGGGGAGGGGAGGTTCAGATTGGAATCTAATCGAGGGGTTCGGGGAGATTTATTTACAGAATAACAGATACGCAGGAGTGAGATTCAGACTGGAATCTAATCGAGGGGTTTAGGGTGGTTTATATACAGAATAACAGATACCCAGGAGGGGAGTTCCAGACTGGAATCTAATCGAGGGGTTCAGGGAGATTTATATACAGAATAACAGATACCCCAGGAGGGAGTTACAGACTGGATTCTAATCGAGGGGTTCGGGTTGATTTATATACAAAATAACAGATCCCCCGGGTGGGAGTTACAGACTGGAATCTAATCGAGGGGTTCTGGGTGGTTTATATACAGAATAACAGCTCCCCGGGAGGGAGATACAGACTGGAATCTAATCGAAGGGTTCAGGGAGGTTTATATACAGAATAACAGATACCCCAGGGAGGGAGTTACAGACTGCAATCTAATCGAGGGGTTCGGGGTGGTTTATATACAGAATAACAGCTCCCTGGGACGAAGTTACAGACTGGAATCTAATCGAGGAGTTCAGGGTGGTTTATATACAGAATAACAGACACCCAGGAGGGAGTTACAGACTGGAAACTAATCGAGGGGTTTGGGGTTGTTTTTTATACAGAATACCAGCTCCCTGGGAAGGAGTTACAGACTGGAATCTAATCGAGGGGTTTAGGGTGGTTTATATACAGAATAACAGCTCCCCGGGAGGGAGTTACAGACTGGAATTTAATCGAGGGGTTCGGGGTGGTTTATATACAGAATAACAGATACCCCAGGAGGGAGTTACAGACTGGAATCTAATCGAGGGGTTCGGGGAGATTTATATACAGAATAACAGATACCCCAGGAGGGAGTTACAGACTGGAATCTAATCGAGGGGTTCGGGGAGATTTATATACAGAATAACAGATACCCCAGGAGGGAGTTACAGACTGGATTCTAATCGAGGAGTTCGGGGTGATTTATATCCAGAATAACAGATACCCCAGGAGATAGTTACAGATTGGAATCTAATCGAGGGGTTTAGGGTGGTTTATATACAGAATAACAGTTACGCAGGAGGGAGATACAGACTGGAATCTAATCGAGGGGTTCGGGGTGGTTTATATACAGAATAACTGGTAACCGGGAGGGAGTTACAGATTGGAATCTAATCGAGGGGTTCAGGGTGGTTTATATGCAGAACAGCAGCTCCCTGGGACAGAGTTACAGACTGGAATCTAATCGAGGGGTTTAGGGTGGTTTATATACAGAATAACAGATACACAGGAGGGAGATACAGACTGGATTCTAATCGAGGAGTTCGGGGTGATTTATATCCAGAATAACAGATACCCCAGGAGATAGTTACAGATTGGAATCTAATCGAGGGGTTTAGGGTGGTTCATATACAGAATAACAGTTACGCAGGAGGGAGATACAGACTGGAATATAATCGAGGGGTTTAGGGTGGTTTATATACAGAATAACAGATACACAGGAGGGAGATACAGACTGGAATCTAATCGAGGGGTTCAGGGAGGTTTATATACAGAATAACAGATACCCCAGGAGGGAGATACAGACTGGAATCTAATCGAGGGGTTCAGGGAGGTTTATATCCAGAATAACAGATACCCCAGGAGATAGTTACAGATTGGAATCTAATCGAGGGGTTTAGGGTGGTTCATATACAGAATAACAGTTACGCAGGAGGGAGATACAGACTGGAATCTAATCGAGGGGTTCAGGGAGGTTTATATACAGAATAACAGATACCCCAGGAGGGAGTTACAGACTGGATTCTAATCGAGGGGTTCGGGTTGATTTATATACAAAATAACAGATACCCGGGAGGGAGTTACAGACTGGAATTTAATCGAGGGGTTCGGGGTGGTTTATATACAGAATAACAGATACCCAGGAGGGAGTTACAGACTGGAATCTAATCGCGGGGTTCGGGGAGATTTATTTACAGAATAACAGATACCCGGAAGGGGAGTTACATACTGGAAGCTAATCGAGGGGTTCGGGGAGATTTATATACAGAATGACAGATACCCCGGGAGGGAGTTACAGACTGGAATCTAATCGAGGGGTTCGGGGAGATTTATATACAGAATAACAGATACCTGGGAGGGAGTAACAGACTGGAATCTAATCGAGGCGTTCGGGGTGGTTTATATACAGAATAACTGGTAACCGGGAGGGAGTTACAGATTGGAATCTAATCGAGGGGTTCGGGGGGGTTTATATACAGAATAACAGCTCCCTGGGAGGGAGTTACAGACTGGAATCTAATCGAGGGGTTCGGGGTGGTTTATATACACAATAACAGATACCCGGGAGGGAGTTACAGACTGGAATCTAATCAAGGGGTTCGGGGGGGTTTCTGTACCGAATAACAGATACCCGTTAGGGAGTTACAGACTGGTATCTAATAGAGGGGTTCGGGGTGATTTATATAGAGAATAACAGATACCCCGGGAGGGAGTTACAGACTGGAATCTAATCGAGGGGTTCGGGGTGGTTTATATACAGAACAACAGCTCCCTGGGAGGGCGTTACAGACTGGAATCTAATCGAGGGGTTCGGGGAGGTTTGTATACAGAATAACAGATACCCGGGAGGGAGATACAGACTGTAATCTAATCGAGGGGTTCAGGGTGGTTTATATACAGAATAACAGATACCCGCGAGGGAGTTACAGACTGGAATCTAATCGAGGGGTTCAGGGTGGTTTATATACAGAATAACAGATACCCCGGGAGGGAGTTACAGACTGGAATCTAATCGAGGGGTTCAGGGTGGTTTATATACAGAATAACAGATACCCGCGAGGGAGTTACAGACTGGAATCTAATCGAGGGGTTCGGGGTGATTTATATACAGAATAACAGATACCCCGGGAGGGAGTTACAGACTGTAATCTAACTGAGGGATTCAGGGTCGTTTATATACAGAATAACAGATACACCGGGAGGGAGTTACAGACTGGAATCTAATCGAGGGGTTCGGGGTGGTTTATATACAGAATAACAGATACCCGGGAGGGAGTTACAGACTGGAATCTAATCGAGGGGTTCGGGGAGATTTATATACAGAATAACAGATACCTGGGAGGGAGTTACAGACTGGAATCAAATCGAGGGGATCGGGGTGGTTTATATACAGAATAACAGGTAACCGGGAGGGAGTTACAGATTGGAATCTAATCGAGGGGTTCAGGGTGGTTTATATACAGAATAACAGATACACAGGAGGGAGATACAGACTGGAATCTAATCGAGGGGTTCAGGGAGGTTTATATACAGAATAACAGATACCCCAGGGAGGGAGTTACATACTGGAATCTAATCGAGGGTTTTGGGGTGGTTTATATACAGAATAACAGATACCCCGGGAGGGAGTTACAGACTGGAATCTAATCGAGGGGTTCGGGGAGATTTATATACAGAATAACAGATACCTGGGAGGGAGTTACAGACTGGAATCTAATCGAGGGGATCGGGGTGGTTTATATACAGAATAACAGGTAACCGGGAGGGAGTTACAGATTGGAATATAATCGAGGGGTTCAGGGTGGTTTATATGCAGAACAGCAGCTCCCTGGGACGGAGTTACAGACTGGAATCTAATCGAGGGGTTTAGGGTGGTTTATATACAGAATAACAGATACACAGGAGGGAGATACAGACTGGAATCTAATCGAGGGGTTCAGGGAGGTTTATATACAGAATAACAGATACCCCAGGGAGGGAGTTACAGACTGGAATCTAATCGAGGGGTTCGGGGTGGTTTATATACAGAATAACAGCTCCCTGGGACGGAGTTACAGACTGGAATCTAATCGAGGGATTCAGGGAGGTTTATATACAGAATAACAGATACCCCAGGGAGGGAGTTACAGACTGGAATCTAATCGAGGGGTTCGGGGTGATTTATATACAGAATAACAGCTCCCTGGGACGGAGTTACAGACTGGAATCTAATCGAGGGGTTCAGGGTGGTTTATATACAGAATAATAGATACCCCGGGAGGGAGTTACAGACTGGAATTTAATCGAGGGGTTCGAGGTGGTTTATATACAGAATAACAGATACCCGGGAGTTAGTTACAGACTGGAATCTAATCGAGGGATTCTGGGTGGTTTATATACAGAATAACAGATACCCGGGAGGGAGTTACAGACTGGAATCTAATCAAGGGGTTCGGGGGGGTTTCTGTACCGAATAACAGATACCCGTTAGGGAGTTACAGACTGGTATCTAATAGAGGGGTTCGGGGTGATTTATATACAGAATAACAGATACCCCAGGAGGGAGTTGCAGGCTGGAATCTAATCGAGTGGTTCGGGGTGGTTTATATACAGAATAACAGATACCCGGGAGGGAGTTACAGACTGGAATCTAATCGAGGGGTTCGGGGTGATTTATATACACAATAACAGCTCCCTGGGAAGGAGTTACAGACTGGAATCTAATCGAGGTCGATTAGGGTGGTTTATATACAGAATAACAGATACACAGGAGGGAGATACAGACTGGAATCTAATCGAGGGGTTCGGGGTGGTTTGTATACAGAACAACAGCTCCCTGGGAGGGAGTTACAGACTGGAATCTAATCGAGGGGTTCGGGGAGGTTTGTATACAGAATAACAGATACCCCGGGAGGGAGTTACAGACTGGAATCTAATCGAGAGGTTCAGGGTGGTTTATATACAGAATAACAGATACCCCGGTAGGGAGTTACAGACTGGAATCTAATCGAGGTGTTCGGGGTGGTTTATATACAGAATAACAGATACCCCAGGGACGGAGTTACAGACTGGAATCTAATCGAGGGGTTCAGGGTGGTTTATATACAGAATAACAGATACTCGGGAGGGAGTTACAGACTGGAATCTAATCGAGGGGTTCGGGGTGGATAATATACAGAATAACAGATACCCCGAGAGGGAGTTACAGACTGGAATCTAATCGAGGGGTTCGGGGTGGTTTATATACAGAATAACAGAAACCCGGGAGGGAGTTACAGACTGGAATCTAATCGAGGGGTTCGGGGTGGATTATATACAGAATAACAGATACCCCGAGAGGGAGTTACAGACTGGAATCTAATCGAGGGGTTCGGGGTGGTTTATATACAGAATAACAGATACCCAGGAGGGGAGTTCCAGACTGGAATCTAATCGAGGGGTTCGGGGAGATTTATATACAGAATAACAGATACCCCAGGAGGGAGTTACAGACTGGATTCTAATCGAGGGGTTCGGGGTGATTTATATCCAGAATAACAGATACCCCGGGAGGGAGTTACAGACTGGAATCTAATCGAGGGGTTTAGGGTGGTTCATATACAGAATAACAGATACGCAGGAGGGAGATACAGACTGGAATCTAATCGAGGGGTTCGGGGTGGTTTATATACAGAATAACAGATACCCACGAGGGGAGTTCCAGACTGGAATCTAATCGAGGGGTTCGGGGTGGTTTATATACAGAATACCAGATACCCCCGGGGAGGGAGTTATAGACTGGAATATAATCGAGGGGTTCAGGGGTGGTTTATATACAGAATAACAGATACCGGGGAGGGGAGGTTCAGATTGGAATCTAATCGAGGGGTTCGGGGAGATTTATTTACAGAATAACAGATACGCAGGAGTGAGATTCAGACTGGAATCTAATCGAGGGGTTTAGGGTGGTTTATATACAGAATAACAGATACCCAGGAGGGGAGTTCCAGACTGGAATCTAATCGAGGGGTTCAGGGAGATTTATATACAGAATAACAGATACCCCAGGAGGGAGTTACAGACTGGATTCTAATCGAGGGGTTCGGGTTGATTTATATACAAAATAACAGATCCCCCGGGTGGGAGTTACAGACTGGAATCTAATCGAGGGGTTCTGGGTGGTTTATATACAGAATAACAGCTCCCCGGGAGGGAGATACAGACTGGAATCTAATCGAAGGGTTCAGGGAGGTTTATATACAGAATAACAGATACCCCAGGGAGGGAGTTACAGACTGCAATCTAATCGAGGGGTTCGGGGTGGTTTATATACAGAATAACAGCTCCCTGGGACGAAGTTACAGACTGGAATCTAATCGAGGAGTTCAGGGTGGTTTATATACAGAATAACAGACACCCAGGAGGGAGTTACAGACTGGAAACTAATCGAGGGGTTTGGGGTTGTTTTTTATACAGAATACCAGCTCCCTGGGAAGGAGTTACAGACTGGAATCTAATCGAGGGGTTTAGGGTGGTTTATATACAGAATAACAGCTCCCCGGGAGGGAGTTACAGACTGGAATTTAATCGAGGGGTTCGGGGTGGTTTATATACAGAATAACAGATACCCGGGAGTTAGTTACAGACTGGAATCTAATCGAGGGGTTCTGGGTGGTTTATATACAGAATAACAGATACCCGGGAGGGAGTTACAGACTGGAATCTAATCAAGGGGTTCGGGGGGGTTTCTGTACCGAATAACAGATACCCGTTAGGGAGTTACAGACTGGTATCTAATAGAGGGGTTCGGGGTGATTTATATACAGAATAACAGATACCCCAGGAGGGAGTTACAGACTGGATTCTAATCGAGGGGTTCGGGGTGATTTATATACAGAACAACAGCTCCCTGGGAGGGAGTTACAGACTGGAATCTAATCGAGGGGTTCGGGGTGGTTTATATACAGAATAACAGATACCCAGGAGGGGAGTTCCAGACTGGAATCTAATCGAGGGGTTCGGGGAGATTTATATACAGAATAACAGATACCCCAGGAGGGAGTTACAGACTGGATTCTAATCGAGGGGTTCGGGGTGATTTATATCCAGAATAACAGATACCCCGGGAGGGAGTTACAGACTGGAATCTAATCGAGGGGTTTAGGGTGGTTCATATACAGAATAACAGATACGCAGGAGGGAGATACAGACTGGAATCTAATCGAGGGGTTCGGGGTGGTTTATATACAGAATAACAGATACCCACGAGGGGAGTTCCAGACTGGAATCTAATCGAGGGGTTCGGGGTGGTTTATATACAGAATACCAGATACCCCCGGGGAGGGAGTTACAGACTGGAATATAATCGAGGGGTTCAGGGGTGGTTTATATACAGAATAACAGATACCGGGGAGGGGAGGTTCAGATTGGAATCTAATCGAGGGGTTCGGGGAGATTTATTTACAGAATAACAGATACGCAGGAGTGAGATTCAGACTGGAATCTAATCGAGGGGTTTAGGGTGGTTTATATACAGAATAACAGATACCCAGGAGGGGAGTTCCAGACTGGAATCTAATCGAGGGGTTCGGGGAGATTTATATACAGAATAACAGATACCCCAGGAGGGAGTTACAGACTGGATTCTAATCGAGGGGTTCGGGTTGATTTATATACAAAATAACAGATCCCCCGGGTGGGAGTTACAGACTGGAATCTAATCGAGGGGTTCTGGGTGGTTTATATACAGAATAACAGCTCCCCGGGAGGGAGATACAGACTGGAATCTAATCGAAGGGTTCAGGGAGGTTTATATACAGAATAACAGATACCCCAGGGAGGGAGTTACAGACTGCAATCTAATCGAGGGGTTCGGGGTGGTTTATATACAGAATAACAGCTCCCTGGGACGAAGTTACAGACTGGAATCTAATCGAGGGGTTCAGGGTGGTTTATATACAGAATAACAGACACCCAGGAGGGAGTTACAGACTGGAAACTAATCGAGGGGTTTGGGGTTGTTTTTTATACAGAATACCAGCTCCCTGGGAAGGAGTTACAGACTGGAATCTAATCGAGGGGTTTAGGGTGGTTTATATACAGAATAACAGCTCCCCGGGAGGGAGTTACAGACTGGAATTTAATCGAGGGGTTCGGGGTGGTTTATATACAGAATAACAGATACCCGGGAGTTAGTTACAGACTGGAATCTAATCGAGGGGTTCTGGGTGGTTTATATACAGAATAACAGATACCCGGGAGGGAGTTACAGACTGGAATCTAATCAAGGGGTTCGGGGGGGTTTCTGTACCGAATAACAGATACCCGTTAGGGAGTTACAGACTGGTATCTAATAGAGGGGTTCGGGGTGATTTATATACAGAATAACAGATACCCCAGGAGGGAGTTACAGACTGGAATCTAATCGAGGGGTTCGGGGTGATTTATATACAGAACAACAGCTCCCTGGGAGGGAGTTACAGACTGGAATCTAATCGAGGGGTTCGGGGAGATTTATATACAGAATAACAGATACCCCGGGAGGGAGTTACAGACTGCATTCTAATCGAGGAGTTCGGGGTGATTTATATCCAGAATAACAGATACCCCGGGAGATAGTTACAGATTGGAATCTAATCGAGGGGTTTAGGGTGGTTCATATACAGAATAACAGATACGCAGGAGGGAGATACAGACTGGAATCTAATCGAGGGGTTCGGGGTGGTTTATATACAGAATAACAGATACCCAGGAGGGGAGTTCCAGACTGGAATCTAATCGAGGGGTTCGGGGAGATTTATATACAGAATAACAGATACCCCAGGAGGGAGTTACAGACTATTTTCTAATCGAGGGGTTCGGGTTGATTTATATACAAAATAACAGATACCCCGGGAGGGAGTTACAGACTGGAATCTAATCGAGGGGTTCTGGGTGGTTTATATGCAGAACAGCAGCTCCCTGGGACGGAGTTACAGACTGGAATCTAATCGAGGGGTTTAGGGTGGTTTATATACAGAATAACAGATACACAGGAGGGAGATACAGACTAGAATCTAATCGAGGGGTTTAGGGTGGTTTATATACAGAATAACAGCTCCCAGGGAGGGAGTTACAGACTGGAATTTAATCGAGGGGTTCGGGGTGGTTTATATACAGAATAACAGATACCCGGGAGTTAGTTACAGACTGGAATCTAATCGAGGGGTTCTGGGTGGTTTATATACAGAATAACAACTCCCCGGGAGGGAGTTACAGACTGGAATTTAATCGAGGGGTTCGGGGTGGTTTATATACAGAATGACAGATACCCCAGGAGGGAGTTACAGACTGGAATCTAATCGAGGGGTTCGGGGAGATTTATATAAAGAATAACAGATACCTGGGAGGGAGTAACAGACTGGAATCTAATCAAGGGGTTCGGGGTGGTTTATATACAGAATAACTGGTAACCGGGAGGGAGTTACAGATTGGAATCTAATCGAGGGGTTCAGGGTGGTTTATATGCAGAACAGCAGCTCCCTGGGACGGAGTTACAGACTGGAATCTAATCGAGGGGTTTAGGGTGGTTTATATACAGAATAACAGATACACAGGAGGGAGATACAGACTAGAATCTAATCGAGGGGTTTAGGGTGGTTTATATACAGAATAACAGCTCCCAGGGAGGGAGTTACATACTGGAATTTAATCGAGGGGTTCAGGGTGGTTTATATACAGAATAACAGATACCCGGGAGTTAGTTACAGACTGGAATCTAATCGAGGGGTTCTGGGTGGTTTATATACAGAAAAACAGATACCCGGGAGGGAGTTACAGACTGGTATCTAATAGAGGGGCTCGGGGTGGTTTATATACAGAACAACAGCTCCCTGGGAGGGAGTTACAGACTGGAATCTAATCGAGGGGTTCGGGGAGGTTTGTATACAGAATAACAGATACCCCGGGAGGGAGTTACAGACTGGAATCTAATCGAGGGGTTCAGGGTGGTTTATATACAGAATAACAGATACCCCAGGGAGGGAGTTACAGACTGGAATCTAATCGAGGGGTTCAGAATGGTTTATATACAGAATAACAGATACCCCAGGGACGGAGTTACAGACTGGAATCTAATCGAGGGGTTCAGGGTGGTTTATATACAGAATAACAGATACCCGGGAGGGAGTTACAGACTGGAATCTAATCGAGGGGTTCGGGGTGGTTTATATACAGAATAACAGATACCCGGGAGGGAGTTACAGACTGGAATCTAATCGAGGGGTTCAGGGTGGTTTATATACAGAATAACAGATACCCAGGAGGGGAGTTCCAGACTGGAATCTAATCGAGTGGGTTCGGGGAGATTTATAGACAGAATAACAGATACCCCAGGAGGGAGTTACAGACTGGATTCTAATCGAGGGGTTCTGGGTGGTTTATATGCAGAACAGCAGCTCCCTGGGACGGAGTTACAGACTGGAATCTAATCGAGGGGTTTAGGGTGGTTTATATACAGAATAACAGATACACAGGAGGGAGATACAGACTGGAATCGAATCGAGGGGTTTAGGGTGGTTTATATACAGAATAACAGCTCCCAGGGAGGGAGTTACAGACTGGAATTTAATCGAGGGGTTCGGGGTGGTTTATACACAGAATAACAGATACACAGGAGGGAGATACAGACTGGAATCTAATCGAGGGTTTCGGGGTGGTTTATATAGAGAATAACACAAACCCACGAGGGGAGTTCCAGACTGGAATCTAATCGAGGGGTTCGGGGTGGTTTATATACAGAATGACAGATACCCCAGGAGGGAGTTACAGACTGGAATCTAATCGAGGGGTTCGGGGAGATTTATATAAAGAATAACAGATACCTGGGAGGGAGTAACAGACTGGAATCTAATCAAGGGGTTCGGGGTGGTTTATATACAGAATAACTGGTAACCGGGAGGGAGTTACAGATTGGAATCTAATCGAGGGGTTCAGGGTGGTTTATATGCAGAACAGCAGCTCCCTGGGACGGAGTTACAGACTGGAATCTAATCGAGGGGTTTAGGGTGGTTTATATACAGAATAACAGATACACAGGAGGGAGATACAGACTAGAATCTAATCGAGGGGTTTAGGGTGGTTTATATACAGAATAACAGCTCCCAGGGAGGGAGTTACAGACTGGAATTTAATCGAGGGGTTCAGGGTGGTTTATATACAGAATAACAGATACCCGGGAGTTAGTTACAGACTGGAATCTAATCGAGGGGTTCTGGGTGGTTTATATACAGAAAAACAGATACCCGGGAGGGAGTTACAGACTGGTATCTAATAGAGGGGCTCGGGGTGGTTTATATACAGAACAACAGCTCCCTGGGAGGGAGTTACAGACTGGAATCTAATCGAGGGGTTCGGGGAGGTTTGTATACAGAATAACAGATACCCCGGGAGGGAGTTACAGACTGGAATCTAATCGAGGGGTTCAGGGTGGTTTATATACAGAATAACAGATACCCCAGGGAGGGAGTTACAGACTGGAATCTAATCGAGGGGTTCAGAATGGTTTATATACAGAATAACAGATACCCCAGGGACGGAGTTACAGACTGGAATCTAATCGAGGGGTTCAGGGTGGTTTATATACAGAATAACAGATACCCGGGAGGGAGTTACAGACTGGAATCTAATCGAGGGGTTCGGGGTGGTTTATATACAGAATAACAGATACCCGGGAGGGAGTTACAGACTGGAATCTAATCGAGGGGTTCAGGGTGGTTTATATACAGAATAACAGATACCCAGGAGGGGAGTTCCAGACTGGAATCTAATCGAGTGGGTTCGGGGAGATTTATAGACAGAATAACAGATACCCCAGGAGGGAGTTACAGACTGGATTCTAATCGAGGGGTTCGGGGTGATTTATATACAGAATAACAGCTCCCTGGGAAGGAGTTACAGACTGGAATCTAATCGAGGGTTTTAGGGTGGTTCATATACAGAATAATAGATACGCAGGAGGGAGATACAGACTGGAATCGAATCGAGGGGTTCGGGGTGGTTTATATACAGAATAACAGCTCCCTGGGAGGGAGTTACAGACTGCAATCTAATCGAGGGGTTTAGGGTGGTTTATACACAGAATAACAGATACACAGGAGGGAGATACAGACTGGAATCTAATCGAGGGTTTCGGGGTGGTTTATATAGAGAATAACACAAACCCACGAGGGGAGTTCCAGACTGGAATCTAATCGAGGGGTTCGGGGTGGTTTATATACAGAATTACAGATACCCAGGAGGGGAGTTACAGACTGGAATCTAATCGAGGGTTTTGGGGTGGTTTATATACAGAATTACAGATACCCAGGAGGGGAGGTTCAGATTGGAATGTAATCGAGGGGTTCGGGGAGATTTATTTACAGAATAACAGATACCCGGGAGGGGAGTTACATACTGGAAGCTAATCGAGGGGTTCGGGGAGATTTATATACACAATAACAGATACCCCGGGAGGGAGTTACAGACTGGAATCTAATCGAGGGGTTCGGGGAGATTTATATACAGAATAACAGATACCCGGTAGGGAGTTACAGACTGGAATCTAATCGAGGGGTTCGGGGTGGTTTATATACAGAATAACAGATACCTGGCAGGGAGTTACAGACTGGAATCTAATCGAGGGGTTCGGGTGGTTTATATACAGAATAACAGGTACCCGGGAGGGAGTTACAGATTGGAATCTAATCGAGGGGTTTAGGGTGGTTTATATACAGAATAACAGATACACAGGAGGGAGATACAGACTGGAATCTAATCGAGGGGTTCGGGGTGGTTTATATACAGAATAACAGATACCCCGGGAGGGAGTTACAGACTGGAATCTAATCGAGGGTTTCGGGGTGGTTTATATACAGAATAACAGATACCCCGGGGAGGGAGATACAGACTGGAATCTAATCGAGGGGTTCAGGGAGGTTTATATACAGAATAACAGATACCCGGGAGGGAGTTACAGACTGGAATCTAATCGAGGGGTTCGGGGTGGTTTATATGCAGAACAACAGCTCCCTGGGAGGGAGTTACAGACTGGATTCTAATCGAGGGGTTCGGGGATGTTTATATACAAAATAACAGATACACAGGAGGGAGATACAGACTGGAATCTAATCGAGGGGTTCAGGGTGGTTTATATACAGAATAACAGATACCCCGGGAGGGAGTTACAGACTGGAATCTAATCGAGGGATTCGGGGTGGTTTATATACAGAATAACAGATACCCGTTAGGGAGTTACAGACTGGAATCTAATCGAGGGGTTCAGGGTGGTTTACATACAGAATAACAGATACCTGGGAGGGAGTTACAGACTGGAATCTAATCGAGGGGTTTTGGCCGTTTCATCTCCAGAATAAAAGATACGCAGGAGGGAGATTCAGACTGGAATCTAATCGAGGGGTTTAGGGTGGTTTATATACAGAATAACAGATACCCAGGAGGGGAGTTCCAGACTGGAATCTAATCGAAGGGTTCGGGGTGATTTATATACAGAATAACAGATACCCCGGGAGGGAGTTACAGACTGGAATCTAATCGAGGGGTTCTGGGTGGTTTATATACAGAATAACAGCTCCCCGGGAGGGAGTTACAGACTGGAATTTAATCGAGGGGTTCGGGGTGGTTTATATACAGAATAACAGATACCCGGGAGGGAGTTACAGTCTGGAATCTAATCGAGGGGTTCTGGGTGGTTTATGTACCGAATAACAGATACCCGTTAGGGAGTTACAGACTGGTATCTAATAGAGGGGTTCGGGGTGGCTTTTATACAGAATAACAGATACCCGGAAGGGGAGTTACAGACTGGAATCTAATCGAGGGGTTCGGGGTGGTTTATAGACAGAATAACAGATACCTGGGAGGGAGTTACAGACTGGAATCTAATCGAGGGCTTCAGGGTGGTGTATATACAGAATAACAGATACGCAGGAGGGAGATACAGACTGGAATCTAATCGAGGGGTTCGGGGTGGTTTATATACAGAATAACAGATACCCCGGGAGGGAGTTACAGACTGGAATCTAATCGGGGGGTTCGGGGTGATTTATATCCAGAATAACAGATACCCCGGGAGGGAGTTACAGACTGGAATCTAATCGAGGGGTTTAGGGTGGTTCATATACAGAATAACAGATACGCAGGAGGGAGATACAGACTGGAATCTACTCGAGGGGTTCGGGGTGGTTTATATACAGAATAACAGATACCCGGGAGGGGAGGTTCAGATTGGAATCTAATCGAGGGGTTCGGGGAGATTTATTTACAGAATAACAGATACCCGGGAGGGGAGTTACATACTGGAAGCTAATCGAGGGTTTCGGGGAGATTTATGTACAGAATAACAGATACCCCGGGAGGGAGTTACAGACTGGAATATAATCGAGGGGTTCGGGGAGATTTATATACAGAATAACAGATACCTGGGAGGGAGTTACAGACTGGAATCTAATCGAGGGGTTCGGGGAGATTTATATACAGAATAACAGATAACCGGGAGGGAGTTACAGACTGGAATATAATCGAGGGGTTCGGGGTGGTTTATATACAGAATAACAGATACCTGGGAGGGAGTTACAGATTGGAATCTAATCGAGGGGTTCAGGGTGGTTTATATACAGAATAACAGATACCCCGGGAGGGAGTTACAGACTGCAATCTAATCGAGGGGTTCGGGGTGGTTTATATGCAGAACAACAGCTCCCTGGGACGGAGTTACAGACTGGAATCTAATCGAGGGGTTTAGGTTGGTTTATATACAGAATAACAGATACACAGGAGGGAGATACAGACTGGAATCTAATCGAGGGGTTCAGGGAGGTTTATATACAGAATAACAGATACCCCAGGGAGGGAGTTACAGACTGGAATCTAATCGAGGGGTTCGGGGTGGTTTATATACAGAATAACAGCTCCCTGGGAGGGAGTTACAGACTGGAATCTAATCGAGGGGTTTAGGGTGGTTTATATACAGAATAACAGCTCCCCGGGAGGGAGTTACAGACTGGAATTTAATCGAGGGGTTCGGGGTGGTTTATATACAGAATAACAGATACCCGGGAGGGAGTTACAGACTGGAATCTAATCGAGGGGTTCGGGGGTGTTTCTGTACCGAATAACAGATACCCCGGGAGGGAGTTACAAACTGGAACCTAATCAAGGGCTTCAGGGTGGTTTATGTCCAGAATAACTGATACACAGGAGGGAGTTACTGACTGGAATCTAATCGAGGGGTTCGGGGTGATTTATATACAGAATAACAGATACCCCGGGAGGGAGTTACAGACTGGAACCTAATCAAGGGCTTCAGGGTGGTTTATGTCCAGAATAACTGATACACAGGAGGGAGATACAGACTGGAATCTAATCGAGGGGTTCGGGGTGGTTAATATACAGAACAACAGCTCCCCAGGAGGGAGTTACAGACTAGAATCTAAACAAGGGGTTCGGGGAGGTTTATATACAGAATAACAGATACCCCGGGAGGGAGTTACAGACTGGAATCTAATCGAGGGGTTCAGGATGGTTTATATACAGAATAACAGATACCCAGGAGGGAGTTCCAGACTGGAATCTAATCGAGGGGTTCAGGGGGGTTTATATTCGGAATAACAGATACCCGGGAGGGAGTTACAGACTGGAATCTAATCGAGGGGTTCGGGGTGATTTATATACAGAATAACAGCTCCCTGGGAAGGAGTTACAGACTGGAATCTAATCGAGGGGTTCGGGGTGATTTATATACAGAATAACAGATACCCAGGAGGGAGTTACAGACTGGAATCTAATCGAGGGGTTCGGGATGGTTTATATACAGAACAACAGCTCCCTGGGAGGGAGTTACAGACTGGAATCTAATCGAGGGGTTCGGGGAGGTTTGTATACAGAATAACAGATACCCCGGGAGGGAGTTACAGACTGGAATCGAATCGAGGGGTTCTTGTACCGAATAACAGATACCCGTTAGGGAGTTACAGACTGGTATCTAATAGAGGGGTTCGGGGTGGCTTTTATACAGAATAACAGATACCCGGAAGGGGAGTTACAGACTCGAATCTAATCGAGGGGTTCGGGGTGATTTATATACAGAATAACAGATACCCCAGGAGGGAGTTACAGTCTGGAATCTAATCGAGGGGTTCGGGGTGGTTTATATACAGAATAACAGATACCCCAGGAGGGAGTTACAGTCTGGAATCTAATCGAGGGGTTTAGGGTGGTTTATATACAGAATAACAGCTCCCCGGGAGGGAGTTACAGACTGGAATTTAATCGAGGGTTTCGGGGTGGATAATATACAGAATAACAGATACCCGTTAGGGAGTTACAGACTGGAATCTAATCGAGGGGTTCGGGGTGATTTATATACAGAATAACAGATACCCCGGGAGGGAGTTACAGACTGGAATCTAATCGAGGGGTTCGGGGGGGTTTATATACAGAATAACAGCTCCCTTGGAGGGAGTTACAGACTGGAATCTAATTGAGGGGTTCAGGGGGGTTTATATTCGGAATAACAGATACCCGGGAGGGAGTTACAGACTGGAATCTAATCGAGGGGTTCGGGGTGATTTATATACAGAATAACAGATACCCGGGAGGGAGTTACAGACTGGAATCTAATCGAGGGGTTCGGGGGGGTTTATATACAGAATAACAGCTCCCTTGGAGGGAGTTACAGACTGGAATCTAATTGAGGGGTTCGGGGAGGTTTGTATACAGAATAACAGATACCCCGGGAGGGAGTTACAGACTGGAATCTAATCGAGGGGTTCGGGGTGGTTTATATACAGAACAACAGCTCCCTGGGAGGGAGTTACAGACTGGAATCTAATCGAGGGGTTCGGGGAGGTTTGTATACAGAATAACAGATACCCCGGGAGGGAGTTACAGACTGGAATCTAATCGAGGGGTTCAGGGTGGTTTATATCCAGAATAACAGATACCCCGGGAGGGAGTTACAGACTGGAATCTAATCGAGGGGTTTGGGGTGGTTTATATCCAGAATAACAGAAACCCGGGAGGGAGTTACAGACTGGAATCTAATCGAGGGGTTTTGGGCGTTTCATCTCCAGAATAACAGATACGCAGGAGGGAGATTCAGACTGGAATCTAATCGAGGGGTTCAGGGTGGTTTATATACAGAATAACAGATACCCGGGAGGGAGTTACAGACTGGAAACTAATCGAGGGGTTCGGGGTGGTTTATATACAGAATAACAGATACCCAGGAGGGAGTTACAGACTGGAATCTAATCGAGGGGTTCGGGGTTGTTTATATACAGAATAACAGATACCAGGGAGGGAGTTACAGACTGGATTCTAATCGAGGGGTTCGGGGTGATTTATATACAGAATAACAGAAACCCCGGGAGGGAGTTACAGACTGGAATCTAATCGAGGGGTTCGGGGAGGTTTGTAAACAGAATAACAGATACCCCGGGAGGGAGTTACAGACTGGAATCTAATCGAGGGGTTCAGGGTGGTTTATATACAGAATAACAGATACCCCAGGGAGGGAGTTACAGACTGGAATCTAATCGAGGGGTTCAGAATGGTTTATATACAGAATAACAGATACCCCAGGGACGGAGTTACAGACTGGAATCTAATCGAGGGGTTCAGGGTGGTTTATATACAGAATAACAGATACCCGGGAGGGAGTTACAGACTGGAATCTAATCGAGGGGTTCGGGGTGGTTTATATACAGAATAACAGATACCCGGGAGGGAGTTACAGACTGGAATCTAATCGAGGGGTTCAGGGTGGTTTATATACAGAATAACAGATACCCAGGAGGGGAGTTCCAGACTGGAATCTAATCGAGTGGGTTCGGGGAGATTTATAGACAGAATAACAGATACCCCAGGAGGGAGTTACAGACTGGATTCTAATCGAGGGGTTCGGGGTGATTTATATACAGAATAACAGCTCCCTGGGAAGGAGTTACAGACTGGAATCTAATCGAGGGTTTTAGGGTGGTTCATATACAGAATAACAGATACGCAGGAGGGAGATACAGACTGGAATCGAATCGAGGGGTTCGGGGTGGTTTATATACAGAATAACAGCTCCCTGGGAGGGAGTTACAGACTGCAATCTAATCGAGGGGTTTAGGGTGGTTTATACACAGAATAACAGATACACAGGAGGGAGATACAGACTGGAATCTAATCGAGGGTTTCGGGGTGGTTTATATAGAGAATAACACAAACCCACGAGGGGAGTTCCAGACTGGAATCTAATCGAGGGGTTCGGGGTGGTTTATATACAGAATTACAGATACCCAGGAGGGGAGTTACAGACTGGAATCTAATCGAGGGTTTTGGGGTGGTTTATATACAGAATTACAGATACCCAGGAGGGGAGGTTCAGATTGGAATGTAATCGAGGGGTTCGGGGAGATTTATTTACAGAATAACAGATACCCGGGAGGGGAGTTACATACTGGAAGCTAATCGAGGGGTTCGGGGAGATTTATATACACAATAACAGATACCCCGGGAGGGAGTTACAGACTGGAATCTAATCGAGGGGTTCGGGGAGATTTATATACAGAATAACAGATACCCGGTAGGGAGTTACAGACTGGAATCTAATCGAGGGGTTCGGGGTGGTTTATATACAGAATAACAGATACCTGGCAGGGAGTTACAGACTGGAATCTAATCGAGGGGTTCGGGTGGTTTATATACAGAATAACAGGTACCCGGGAGGGAGTTACAGATTGGAATCTAATCGAGGGGTTTAGGGTGGTTTATATACAGAATAACAGATACACAGGAGGGAGATACAGACTGGAATCTAATCGAGGGGTTCGGGGTGGTTTATATACAGAATAACAGATACCCCGGGAGGGAGTTACAGACTGGAATCTAATCGAGGGTTTCGGGGTGGTTTATATACAGAATAACAGATACCCCGGGGAGGGAGATACAGACTGGAATCTAATCGAGGGGTTCAGGGAGGTTTATATACAGAATAACAGATACCCGGGAGGGAGTTACAGACTGGAATCTAATCGAGGGGTTCGGGGTGGTTTATATGCAGAACAACAGCTCCCTGGGAGGGAGTTACAGACTGGATTCTAATCGAGGGGTTCGGGGATGTTTATATACAAAATAACAGATACACAGGAGGGAGATACAGACTGGAATCTAATCGAGGGGTTCAGGGTGGTTTATATACAGAATAACAGATACCCCGGGAGGGAGTTACAGACTGGAATCTAATCGAGGGATTCGGGGTGGTTTATATACAGAATAACAGATACCCGTTAGGGAGTTACAGACTGGAATCTAATCGAGGGGTTCAGGGTGGTTTACATACAGAATAACAGATACCTGGGAGGGAGTTACAGACTGGAATCTAATCGAGGGGTTTTGGCCGTTTCATCTCCAGAATAAAAGATACGCAGGAGGGAGATTCAGACTGGAATCTAATCGAGGGGTTTAGGGTGGTTTATATACAGAATAACAGATACCCAGGAGGGGAGTTCCAGACTGGAATCTAATCGAGGGGTTCTGGGTGGTTTATATACAGAATAACAGCTCCCCGGGAGGGAGTTACAGACTGGAATTTAATCGAGGGGTTCGGGGTGGTTTATATACAGAATAACAGATACCCGGGAGGGAGTTACAGACTGGAATCTAATCGAGGGGTTCTGGGTGGTTTATGTACCGAATAACAGATACCCGTTAGGGAGTTACAGACTGGTATCTAATAGAGGGGTTCGGGGTGGCTTTTATACAGAATAACAGATACCCGGAAGGGGAGTTACAGACTGGAATCTAATCGAGGGGTTCGGGGTGGTTTATAGACAGAATAACAGATACCTGGGAGGGAGTTACAGACTGGAATCTAATCGAGGGCTTCAGGGTGGTGTATATACAGAATAACAGATACGCAGGAGGGAGATACAGACTGGAATCTAATCGAGGGGTTCGGGGTGGTTTATATACAGAATAACAGATACCCCGGGAGGGAGTTACAGACTGGAATCTAATCGGGGGGTTCGGGGTGATTTATATCCAGAATAACAGATACCCCGGGAGGGAGTTACAGACTGGAATCTAATCGAGGGGTTTAGGGTGGTTCATATACAGAATAACAGATACGCAGGAGGGAGATACAGACTGGAATCTACTCGAGGGGTTCGGGGTGGTTTATATACAGAATAACAGATACCCGGGAGGGGAGGTTCAGATTGGAATCTAATCGAGGGGTTCGGGGAGATTTATTTACAGAATAACAGATACCCGGGAGGGGAGTTACATACTGGAAGCTAATCGAGGGTTTCGGGGAGATTTATGTACAGAATAACAGATACCCCGGGAGGGAGTTACAGACTGGAATATAATCGAGGGGTTCGGGGAGATTTATATACAGAATAACAGATACCTGGGAGGGAGTTACAGACTGGAATCTAATCGAGGGGTTCGGGGAGATTTATATACAGAATAACAGATAACCGGGAGGGAGTTACAGACTGGAATATAATCGAGGGGTTCGGGGTGGTTTATATACAGAATAACAGATACCTGGGAGGGAGTTACAGATTGGAATCTAATCGAGGGGTTCAGGGTGGTTTATATACAGAATAACAGATACCCCGGGAGGGAGTTACAGACTGCAATCTAATCGAGGGGTTCGGGGTGGTTTATATGCAGAACAACAGCTCCCTGGGACGGAGTTACAGACTGGAATCTAATCGAGGGGTTTAGGTTGGTTTATATACAGAATAACAGATACACAGGAGGGAGATACAGACTGGAATCTAATCGAGGGGTTCAGGGAGGTTTATATACAGAATAACAGATACCCCAGGGAGGGAGTTACAGACTGGAATCTAATCGAGGGGTTCGGGGTGGTTTATATACAGAATAACAGCTCCCTGGGACGGAGTTACAGACTGGAATCTAATCGAGGGGTTTAGGGTGGTTTATATACAGAATAACAGCTCCCCGGGAGGGAGTTACAGACTGGAATTTAATCGAGGGGTTCGGGGTGGTTTATATACAGAATAACAGATACCCGGGAGGGAGTTACAGACTGGAATCTAATCGAGGGGTTCTGGGTGGTTTATATACAGAATAACAGATACCCGGGAGGGAGTTACAGACTGGAATCTAATCGAGGGGTTCGGGGGTGTTTCTGTACCGAATAACAGATACCCCGGGAGGGAGTTACAAACTGGAACCTAATCAAGGGCTTCAGGGTGGTTTATGTCCAGAATAACTGATACACAGGAGGGAGTTACAGACTGGAATCTAATCGAGGGGTTCGGGGTGATTTATATACAGAATAACAGATACCCCGGGAGGGAGTTACAGACTGGAACCTAATCAAGGGCTTCAGGGTGGTTTATGTCCAGAATAACTGATACACAGGAGGGAGATACAGACTGGAATCTAATCGAGGGGTTCGGGGTGGTTAATATACAGAACAACAGCTCCCCAGGAGGGAGTTACAGACTAGAATCTAAACAAGGGGTTCGGGGAGGTTTATATACAGAATAACAGATACCCCGGGAGGGAGTTACAGACTGGAATCTAATCGAGGGGTTCAGGATGGTTTATATACAGAATAACAGATACCCAGGAGGGAGTTCCAGACTGGAATCTAATCGAGGGGTTCAGGGGGGTTTATATTCGGAATAACAGATACCCGGGAGGGAGTTACAGACTGGAATCTAATCGAGGGGTTCGGGGTGATTTATATACAGAATAACAGCTCCCTGGGAAGGAGTTACAGACTGGAATCTAATCGAGGGGTTCGGGGTGATTTATATACAGAATAACAGATACCCAGGAGGGAGTTACAGACTGGAATCTAATCGAGGGGTTCGGGATGGCTTATATACAGAACAACAGCTCCCTGGGAGGGAGTTACAGACTGGAATCTAATCGAGGGGTTCGGGGAGGTTTGTATACAGAATAACAGATACCCCGGGAGGGAGTTACAGACTGGAATCGAATCGAGGGGTTCTTGTACCGAATAACAGATACCCGTTAGGGAGTTACAGACTGGTATCTAATAGAGGGGTTCGGGGTGGCTTTTATACAGAATAACAGATACCCGGAAGGGGAGTTACAGACTCGAATCTAATCGAGGGGTTCGGGGTGATTTATATACAGAATAACAGATACCCCAGGAGGGAGTTACAGTCTGGAATCTAATCGAGGGGTTCGGGGTGGTTTATATACAGAATAACAGATACCCCAGGAGGGAATTACAGTCTGGAATCTAATCGAGGGGTTTAGGGTGGTTTATATACAGAATAACAGCTCCCCGGGAGGGAGTTACAGACTGGAATTTAATCGAGGGTTTCGGGGTGGATAATATACAGAATAACAGATACCCGTTAGGGAGTTACAGACTGGAATCTAATCGAGGGGTTCGGGGTGATTTATATACAGAATAACAGATACCCCGGGAGGGAGTTACAGACTGGAATCTAATCGAGGGGTTCGGGGGGGTTTATATACAGAATAACAGCTCCCTTGGAGGGAGTTACAGACTGGAATCTAATTGAGGGGTTCAGGGGGGTTTATATTCGGAATAACAGATACCCGGGAGGGAGTTACAGACTGGAATCTAATCGAGGGGTTCGGGGTGATTTATATACAGAATAACAGATACCCGGGAGGGAGTTACAGACTGGAATCTAATCGAGGGGTTCGGGGGGGTTTATATACAGAATAACAGCTCCCTTGGAGGGAGTTACAGACTGGAATCTAATTGAGGGGTTCGGGGAGGTTTGTATACAGAATAACAGATACCCCGGGAGGGAGTTACAGACTGGAATCTAATCGAGGGGTTCGGGGTGGTTTATATACAGAACAACAGCTCCCTGGGAGGGAGTTACAGACTGGAATCTAATCGAGGGGTTCGGGGAGGTTTGTATACAGAATAACAGATACCCCGGGAGGGAGTTACAGACTGGAATCTAATCGAGGGGTTCAGGGTGGTTTATATCCAGAATAACAGATACCCCGGGAGGGAGTTACAGACTGGAATCTAATCGAGGGGTTTGGGGTGGTTTATATCCAGAATAGCAGAAACCCGGGAGGGAGTTACAGACTGGAATCTAATCGAGGGGTTCGGGGTGGTTTATATACAGAATAACAGATACCCAGGAGGGAGTTACAGACTGGAATCTAATCGAGGGGTTCGGGGTTGTTTATATACAGAATAACAGATACCAGGGAGGGAGTTACAGACTGGATTCTAATCGAGGGGTTCGGGGTGATTTATATACAGAATAACAGAAACCCCGGGAGGGAGTTACAGACTGGAATCTAATCGAGGGGTTCGGGGTGATTTATATCCAGAATAACAGATACGCAGGAGGGAGATACAGACTGTAATCTAATCGAGGGGTTCGGGGTGATTTATATACAGAATAACAGCTCCCTGGGAGGGAGTTACAGACTGGAATCAAATCGAGGGGTTTAGGGTGGTTTATATACAGAATAACAGATACCCGGGGAGGGAGTTACAGACTGGAATCTAATCGAGGGTTTTGGGGTGGTTTATATACAGAATAACAGATACCCAGGAGGGGAGTTACAGACTGGAATATAATCGAGGGGTTCAGGGTGGTTTATATACAGAATAACAGATACCCGGGAGGGGAGTTACAGACTGGAATCTAATTGAGGGGTTCGGGGAGATTTATATACAGAATAACAGATACCCCGGGAGGGAGTTACAGACTGGAATCTAATCGAGGGGTTCGGGGTGGTTTATATACAGAATAACAGATACCTGGAAGGGAGTTACAGACTGGAATCTAATCGAAGGGTTCAGGGTGGTTTATATACAGAATAACATGTACCCGGGAGGGAGTTACAGATTGGAATCTAATCGAGGGGTTCAGGGTGGTTTATATGCAGAACAACAGCTCCCTGGGACGGAGTTACAGACTGGAATCTAATCGAGGGGTTTAGGGTGGTTTATATACAGAATAACAGATACACAGGAGGGAGATACAGACTGGAATCTAATCGAGGGGTTCAGGGAGGTTTATATACAGAATAACAGATACCCCAGGGAGGGAGTTACAGACTGGAATCTAATCGAGGGGTTCTGGGTCGTTTATGTACAGAATAACAGCTCCCTGGGATGGAGTTACAGACTGGAATCTAATCGAGGGGTTCAGGGTGGTTTATATACAGAATAACAGCTACCCGGGAGGGAGTTACAGACTGGAATTTAATCGAGGGGTTCGGGGTGGTGTATATACAGAATAACAGATACCCGGGAGGGAGTTACAGACTGGAATCTAATCGAGGTGTTCGGGGTGGTTTATATACAGAATAACAGATACCCCGGGAGGGAGTTACAGACTGGAATCTAATCGAGGGGTTCTGGGTGGTTTATATACAGAATAACAGATACCCGGGGAGGGAGTTCCAGACTGGAATCTGATCAAGGGGTTCGGGGGGGTTTCTGTACCGAATAACAGATACCCGTTAGGGAGTTACAGACTGGTATCTAATAGAGGGGTTCGGGGTGGCTTTTATACAGAATAACAGATACCCGGAAGGGGAGTTACAGACTGGAATCTAATCGAGGGGTTCGGGGTGATTTATATACAGAATAACAGATACCCGGGAGGGAGTTTACAGACTGGAATCTAATCGAGGGGTTCGGGGTGATTTATATACAGAATAACAGATACCCCGGGAGGGAGTTACAGACTAGAATCTAAACGAGGGGTTCGGGGAGGTTTATATACAGAATAACAGATACCCCGGGAGGGAGTTACAGACTGGAATCTAATCGAGGGGTTCAGGGTGGTTTATATACAGAATAACAGCTCCCCCCCCCGAGGAGGGTGTTACAGACTGGAATCTAATCGAGGGGTTCAGGGGGGTTTATATTCGGAATAACAGGTACCCGGGAGGGAGTTACAGATTGGAATCTAATCGAGGGGTTCGGGGTGATTTATATACAGAATAACAGCTCCCTGGGAAGGAGTTACAGACTGGAATCTAATCGAGGGTTTTAGGGTGGTTTATATACAGAATAACAGATACACAGGAGGGAGATACAGACTGGAATCTAATCGAGGGGTTCAGGGAGATTTGTATACAGAACAACAGCTCCCTGGGAGGGAGATACAGACTGGAATCTAATCGAGGGGTTCGGGTAGGTTTGTATACAGAATAACAGATACCCCGGGAGGGAGTTACAGACTGGAATCTAATCGAGGGGTTCAGGATGGTTTATATACAGAATAACAGATACCCCAGGGACGGAGTTACAGACTGGAATCTAATCGAGGGGTTCAGGGTGGTTTATATACAGAATAGCAGATACCCCAGGGACGGAGTTACAGACTGGAATCTAATCGAGGGGTTCGGGGTGGGGTTTATGTACAGAATAACAGATACCCCGGGTGTGATTTACAGACTGGAATCTAATCAAGGGGTTCGCAGTGGTTTATATACAGAATACCAGATACCCGGAAGGGAGTTACAGACTGGAATCTAATCAAGGGGTTCGGGGGGTTTTCTGTACCGAATAACAGATACCCGTTCGGGAGTTACAGACTGGTATCTAATAGAGGGGTTCGGGGTGGCTTTTATACAGAATAACAGATACCCGGAAGGGGAGTTACAGACTGGAATCTAATCGAGGGGTTGGGGGTGATTTATATACAGAATAACAGATACCCGGGAGGGAGTTACAGACTGGAATCTAATCGAGGGGTTCGGGGTGATTTATATACAGAATAACAGATACCCCGGGAGGGAGTTACAGACTAGAATCTAAACGAGGGGTTCGGGGAGGTTTATGTAAAGAATAACAGATACCCCGGGAGGGAGTTACAGACTGGAATCTAATCGAGGGGTTCAGGATGGTTTATATACAGAATAACAGCTCCCCCCCCCGAGGAGGGAGTTACAGACTGGAATCTAATCGAGGGGTTCAGGGGAGTTTATATTCGGAATAACAGATACCCGGGAGGGAGTTACAGACTGGAATCTAATCGAGGGGTTCGGGGTGATTTATATACAGAATAACAGCTCCCTGGGAAGGAGTTACAGACTGGAATCTAATCGAGGGGTTCAGGGAGGTTTGTTTTCAGAACAACAACTCCCTGGGAGGGAGTTACAGACTGGAATCTAATCGAGGGGTTCGGGGAGGTTTGTATACAGAATAACAGATACCCCGGGAGGGAGTTACAGACTGGAATCTAATCGAGGGGTTCAGGGTGGTTTATATACAGAATAACAGATACCCCAGGGACGGAGTTACAGACTGGAATCTAATCGAGGGGTTCAGGGTGGATTATATACAGAATAACAGCTCCCTGGGAGGGAGTTACAGACTGGAATCTAATCGAGGGGTTCAGGATGGTTTATATACAGAATAACAGCTCCCCCCCCCCCGAGGAGGGAGTTACAGACTGGAATCTAATCGAGGGGTTCAGGGGAGTTTATATTCGGAATAACAGATACCCGGGAGGGAGTTACAGACTGGAATCTAATCGAGGGGTTCGGGGTGATTTATATACAGAATAACAGCTCCCTGGGAAGGAGTTACAGACTGGAATCTAATCGAGGGGTTTAGGGTGGTTTATATACAGAATAACAGGTACACAGGAGGGAGATACAGACTGGAATCTAATCGAGGGGTTCAGGGAGGTTTGTATACAGAATAACAGATACCCCGGGAGGGAGTTACAGACTGGAATCTAATCGAGGGGTTCAGGGTGGTTTATATACAGAATAACAGATACCCCGGGAGGGAGTTACAGACTGGAATCTAATCGAGGGGTTCAGGGTGGTTTATATACAGAATAACAGATACCCCAGGGACGGAGTTACAGACTGGAATCTAATCGAGGGGTTCTGGGTCGTTTATGTACAGAATAACAGATACCCCGGGTGTGATTTACAGACTGGAATCTAATCAAGGGCTTCAGGGTGGTTTATATCCAGAATAACAGGTACCTGGGAGGGAGTTACAGACTGGAATCTAATCGAATGGTTCGGGGTGGTTTATATACAGAATAACAGATACCCCGGGAGGGATTTACAGACTGGAATTTAATCGAGGGGTTCGGGGTGGTTTATATACAGAATAACAGATACCCGGGAGGGAGTTACAGACTGGAATCTAATCGAGGTGTTCGGGGTGGTTTATATACAGAATAACAGATACCCCGGGAGGGAGTTACAGACTGGAATCTAATCGAGGGGTTCTGGGTGGTTTATATACAGAATAACAGATACCCGGAAGGGAGTTACAGACTGGAATCTAATCAAGGGGTTCGGGGGGGTTTCTGTACCGAATAACAGATACCCGTTAGGGAGTTACAGACTGGTATCTAATAGAGGGGTTCGGGGTGGCTTTTATACAGAATAACAGATACCCGGAAGGGGAGTTACAGACTGGAATCTAATCGAGGGGTTCGGGGTGATTTATATACAGAATAACAGATACCCGGGAGGGAGTTACAGACTGGAATCTAATCGAGGGGTTCGGGGTGATTTATATACAGAATAACAGATACCCCGGGAGGGAGTTACAGACTAGAATCTAAACGAGGGGTTCGGGGAGGTTTATATACAGAATAACAGATACCCCGGGAGGGAGTTACAGACTGGAATCTAATCGAGGGGTTCAGGATGGTTTATATACAGAATAACAGCTCCCCCCCCCGAGGAGGGAGTTACAGACTGGAATCTAATCGAGGGGTTCAGGGGAGTTTATATTCGGAATAACAGATACCCGGGAGGGAGTTACAGACTGGAATCTAATCGAGGGGTTCGGGGTGATTTATATACAGAATAACAGCTCCCTGGGAAGGAGTTACAGACTGGAATCTAATCGAGGGGTTTAGGGTGGTTTATATACAGAATAACAGATACACAGGAGGGAGATACAGACTGGAATCTAATCGAGGGGTTCAGGGAGGTTTGTTTTCAGAACAACAACTCCCTGGGAGGGAGTTACAGACTGGAATCTAATCGAGGGGTTCGGGGAGGTTTGTATACAGAATAACAGATACCCCGGGAGGGAGTTACAGACTGGAATCTAATCGAGGGGTTCAGGGTGGTTTATATACAGAATAACAGATACCCCAGGGACGGAGTTACAGACTGGAATCTAATCGAGGGGTTCAGGGTGGATTATATACAGAATAACAGCTCCCTGGGAGGGAGTTACAGACTGGAATCTAATCGAGGGGTTCAGGATGGTTTATATACAGAATAACAGCTCCCCCCCCCGAGGAGGGAGTTACAGACTGGAATCTAATCGAGGGGTTCAGGGGAGTTTATATTCGGAATAACAGATACCCGGGAGGGAGTTACAGACTGGAATCTAATCGAGGGGTTCGGGGTGATTTATATACAGAATAACAGCTCCCTGGGAAGGAGTTACAGACTGGAATCTAATCGAGGGGTTTAGGGTGGTTTATATACAGAATAACAGATACACAGGAGGGAGATACAGACTGGAATCTAATCGAGGGGTTCAGGGTGGTTTATATACAGAATAACAGATACCCCGGGAGGGAGTTACAGACTGGAATCTAATCGAGGGGTTCAGGGTGGTTTATATACAGAATAACAGATACCCCAGGGACGGAGTTACAGACTGGAATCTAATTGAGGGGTTCTGGGTCGTTTATGTACAGAATAACAGATACCCCGGGTGTGATTTACAGACTGGAATCTAATCAAGAGCTTCAGGGTGGTTTCTATCCAGAATAACAGATACACAGGAGGGAGATACAGACTGGAATCAAATCGAGGGGTTCAGGGAGGTTTGTATACAGAACAACAGATACCTGGGAGGGAGTTACAGACTGGAATCTAATCGAGGGGTTCAGGGAGGTTTGTATACAGAACAACAGCTCCCCGGGAGGGAGTTACAGACTGGAATCTAAATGAGGGGTTCGGGGAGGTTTATATAGAGATTAACAGATACCCGGGGAGGGAGTTACAGACTGGAATCTAATCGAAGGGTTAGGGGTGGTTTATATACAGAATAACAGATACCCCGGGAGGGAGTTACAGACTGGAATCTAATCGAGGGGTTTGGGGTGGTTTATGTGCAGAATAACAGCGCCCACCCCGAGGACGGAGTTACTGACTGGAATCTACTCGAGGGGTTCAGGATGGTTTGTATACAGAATAACAGGTACCTGGGAGGGAGTTACAGACTGGAATCTAATCGAGGGGTTCGGGGTGGTTTATAGACAGAATAACAGATACCCCGGGAGGGATTTACAGACTGGAATCTAATCGAGGGGTTCGGGGTGGTTTATAGACAGAATAACAGATACCCCGGGAGGGATTTACAGACTGGAATCTAATCGAGGGGTTCGGGGTGGTTTATATAGAGAATAACAGATACCCGGGAGGGAGTTACAGACTGGAATCTTATCGAGGGGTTCGGGGAGGTTTATATACAGAATAACAGAAACCCCGAGGAGGGAGTTACAGAGTGGAATCTAATCGAGGGGTTCAGGGGGGTTTATATTCGGAATAACAGATACCCGGGAGGGAGTTACAGACTGGAATCTAATCGAGGGGTTCGGGGTGATTTATATACAGAATAACAGCACCCTGGGAAGGAGTTACAGACTGGAATCTAATCGAGGGGTTCGGGGTGATTTATATACAGAATAACAGATACCCAGGAGGGAGATACAGACTGGAATCTAATCGAGGGGTTCGGGATGGTTTATATACAGAACAACAGCTCCCTGGGAGGGAGTTACAGACTGGAATCTAAACGAGGGGTTCGGGGGGGTTTCTGTACCGAATAACAGATACCCGTTAGGGAGTTACAGACTGGTATCTAATAGAGGGGTTCGGGGTGGCTTTTATACAGAATAACAGATACCCGGAAGGGGAGTTACAGACTAGAATCTAATCGAGGGGTTTAGGGTGGTTTATATACAGAATAACAGCTCCCCGGGAGGGAGTTACAGACTGGAATTTAATCGAGGGGTTCGGGCTGGTTTATATACAGAATAACAGATACCCGTTAGGGAGTTACAGACTGGTATCTAATAGAGGGGTTCGGGGTGGCTTTTATACAGAATAACAGATACCCGGAAGGGGAGTTACAGTCTGGAATCTAATCGAGGGGTTCGGGGTGATTTATATACAGAATAACAGATACCCCGGTAGGGAGTTACAGACTGGAATCTAATCGAGGTGTTCGGGGTGATTTATATACAGAATAACAGATACCCCGGGAGGGAGTTACAGACTGGAACCGAATCAAGGGCTTCAGGGTGGTTTATATCCAGAATAACAGATACCCAGGAGGGAGATACAGACTGGAATCTAATCGAGGGGTTCGGGGTGATTTATATACAGAATAACAGCTCCCCCCCGAGTAGGGAGTTACAGACTGGAATCTAATCGAGGGGTTCAGGGGGGTTTATATTCGGAATAACAGATACCCGGGAGGGAGTTACAGACTGGAATCTAATCGAGGGGTTCGGGGTGATTTATATACAGAATAACAGATACCCGGGAGGGAGTTACAGACTGGAATCTAATCGAGGGGTTCGGGGGGGTTTATATACAGAATACCAGCTCCCTGGGAGGGAGTTACAGACTGGAATATAATCGAGGGGTTCGGGGAGGTTTGTATACAGAATAACAGATACCCCGGGAGGGAGTTACAGACTGGAATCTAATCGAGGGGTTCAGGGTGGTTTATATACAGAATAACAGATACACAGGAGGGAGATACAGACTGGAATCTAATCGAGGGGTTCAGGGTGGGTTATATACAGAATAACAGATACCTGGGAGGGAGTTACAGACTGGAATCTAATCGAGGGGTTTTGGGCGTTTCATCTCCAGAATAACAGATAGGCAGGAGGGAGATTCAGACTGGAATCTAATCGAGGGGTTTAGGGTGGTTTATATACAGAATAACAGATACCCAGGAGGGGAGTTCCAGACTGGAATCTAATCGAGGGGTTCGGGGAGATTTATATACAGAATAACAGATACCCCAGGAGGGAGTTACAGACTGGATTCTAATCGAGGGGTTCGGGGAGATTTATATACAGAATAACAGATACCCCAGGAGGGAGTTACAGACTGGAATCTAATCGAGGGGTTTAGGGTGGTTCATATACAGAATAACAGATACGCAGGAGGGAGATACAGACTGTAATCTAATCGAGGGGTTCGGGGTGGTTTATATACAGAATAACAGCTCCCTGGGAGGGAGATACAGACTGGAATCGAATCGAGGGGTTTAGGGTGGTTTATATACAGAATAACAGATACCCAGGAGGGGAGTTACAGACTGGAATATAATCGAGGGGTTCAGGGGTGGTTTATATACAGAATAACAGCTACCCGGGAGGGGAGTTACAGACTGGAAACTAATTGAGGGGTTCGGGGAGATTTATATACAGAATAACAGATACCCCGGGAGGGAGTTACAGACTGGAATCTAATCGAGGGGTTCGGGGTGGTTTATATACAGAATAACAGATACCTGGGAGGGAGTTACATACTGGAATCTAATCGAAGGGTTCAGGGTGGTTTATATACAGAATAACATGTACCCGGGAGGGAGTTACAGATTGGAATCTAATCGAGGGGTTCAGGGTGGTTTATATGCAGAACAACAGCTCCCTGGGACGGAGTTACAGACTGGAATCTAATCGAGGGGTTCAGGGTGGTTTATATACAGAATAACAGATACCCGGGAGGGAGTTACAGACTGGAATCTAATCGAGGGGTTTAGGGTGGTTTATATACAGAATAACAGCTCCCTGGGACGGAGTTACAGACTGGAATCTAATCGAGGGGTTCGGGGTGTTTTATATACAGAATAACAGCTCCCCGGGAGGGAGTTACAGACTGGAATTTAATCGAGGGGTTCGGGGTGGTTTATATACAGAATAACAGATACCCGGGAGGGAGTTACAGACTGGAATCTAATCGAGGTGTTCGGGGTGGTTTATATACAGAATAACAGATACCCCGGGAGGGAGTTACAGACTTGAATCTAATCGAGGGGTTCTGGGTGGTTTATATACAGAATAACAGTTACCCGGGAGGGAGTTACAGACTGGAATCTGATCAAGGGGTTCGGGGGGGTTTCTGTACCGAATAACAGATACCCGTTAGGGAGTTACAGACTGGAATCTAATAGAGGGGTTCGGGGTGGCTTTTATACAGAATAACAGATACCCGGAAGGGGAGTTACAGACTGGAATCTAATCGAGGGGTTCGGGGTGATTTATATACAGAATAACAGATACCCGGGAGGGAGTTTACAGACTGGAATCTAATCGAGGGGTTCGGGGTGATTTATATACAGAATAACAGATACCCCGGGAGGGAGTTACAGACTAGAATCTAAACGAGGGGTTCGGGGAGGTTTATATACAGAATAACAGATACCCCGGGAGGGAGTTACAGACTGGAATCTAATCGAGGGGTTCAGGATGGTTTATATACAGAATAACAGCTCCCCCCCCCGAGGAGGGAGTTACAGACTGGAATCTAATCGAGGGGTTCAGGGGGGTTTATATTCGGAATAACAGATACCCGGGAGGGAGTTACAGACTGGAATCTAATCGAGGGGTTCGGGGTGATTTATATACAGAATAACAGATACCCGGGAGGGAGTTACCGACTGGAATCTAATCGAGTGGTTCGGGGTGATTTATATACAGAATAACAGCTCCCTGGGAAGGAGTTACAGACTGGAATCTAATCGAGGGGTTCGGGGTGGTTTATATACAGAATAACAGATACCCAGGAGGGAGTTACAGACTGGAATCTAATCGAGGGGTTTAGGGTGGTTTATATACAGAATAACAGATACACAGGAGGGAGATACAGACTGGAATCTAATCGAGGGGTTCGGGGTGATTTATATACAGAATAACAGATACCCCGGGAGGGAGTTACAGACTGGAATCTAATCGAGTGGTTCGGGTAGGTTTGTATACAGAATAACAGATACCCCGGGAGGGAGTTACAGACTGGAATCTAATCGAGGGGTTCGGGGTGGTTTATATACAGAATAACAGATACCCCGGGAGGGAGTTACAGACTGGAATCTAATCGAGGGATTCGGGGGGGTTTATATACAGAATAACAGATACCCGGGAGGGAGTTACAGTTTGGAATCTAATTGAGGGTTTCGGGGTGGTTTATATACAGAATAACAGATACCCCGGGAGGGAGTTACAGACTAGAATCTAAACGAGGGGTTCGGGGAGGTTTATATACAGAATAACAGATACCCCGGGAGGGAGTTACAGACTGGAATCTAATCGAGGGGTTCAGGATGGTTTATATACAGAATAACAGCTCCCCCCCCCGAGGAGGGAGTTACAGACTGGAATCTAATCGAGGTGTTCAGGGGGGTTTATATTCGGAATAACAGATACCCGGGAGGGAGTTACAGACTGGAATCTAATCGAGGGGTTCGGGGTGATTTATATACAGAATAACAGCTCCCTGGGAAGGAGTTACAGACTGGAATCTAATCGAGGGGTTTAGGGTGGTTTATATACAGAATAACAGATACACAGGAGGGAGATACAGACTGGAATCTAATCGAGTGGTTCGGGTAGGTTTGTATACAGAATAACAGCTACCCCGGGAGAGAGTTACAGACTGGAATCTAATCCAGGGGTTCGGGGTGGTTTATATACAGACTAACAGATACCCCGGGAGGGAGTTACAGACTGGAATCTAATCGAGGGGTTCAGGGTGGTTTATATACAGAATAACAGATACCCGGGAGGGAGTTACAGACTGGAATCTAATCGAGGGGTTCGGAGTGGTTTATATACAGAATACCAGATACCCCCGGGAGGGAGTTACAGACTGTAATCTAATCGAGGGGTTCGGGGTGGTTTATATACAGAATAACAGATACCCCGGGAGGGAGTTCCAGACTGGAATCTAATCGAGGGGTTCGGGGTGGTTTATATACAGAATAACAGATACCCGGGAGGGAGTTACAGACTGGAATCTAATCGAGGGGTTCGGGGTGGTTTATATACAGAATAACAGATACACGGGAGGGAGTTACAGACTGGAATCTAATCGAGGTGTTCGGGGTGGTTTTTTCCAGAATAACAGATACCCGGGAGGGAGTTACAGACTGGAATCTAATCGAGGGGTTCGGGGTGGTTTATATACAGAATAACAGATACCCGGGAGGGAGTTACAGACTGGAATCTAATCGAGGGGTTCAGGGTGGTTTATGTACAGAAAAACAGATACCCCGGGAGGGAGGTACAGACTGGAATCTAATCGAGGTGTTCGGGGTGGTTTATATACAGAATAACAGATACCCCGGGAGGGAGTTACAGACTGGAATCTAATCGAGGGGTTCTGGGTGGTTTATATACAGAATAACAGATACCCGGGAGGGAGTTACAGACTGGAATCTAATCAAGGGGTTCGGGGGGGGTTTCTGTACCGAATAACAGATACCCGTTAGGGAGTTACAGACTGGTATCTAATAGAGGGGTTCGGGGTGGCTTTTATACAGAATAACAGATACCCGGGAGGGAGTTACAGACTGGAATCTAATCGAGGGGTTCGGGGTGATTTATATACAGAATAACAGATACCCCGGGAGGGAGTTACAGACTAGAATCTAAACGAGGGGTACGGGGAGGTTTATATACAGAATAACAGCTCCCTGGGAAGGAGTTACAGACTGGAATCTAATCGAGGGGTTTAGGGTGGTTTATATACAGAATAACAGATAAACAGGAGGGAGATACAGACTGGAATCTAATCGAGGGGTTCAGGGAGGTTTGTATACAGAACAACAGCTCCCTGGGAGGGAGTTACAGACTGGAATCTAATCGAGGGGTTCGGGGAGGTTTGTATACAGAATAACAGATACCCCGGGAGGGAGTTACAGACTGGAATCTAATCGAGGGGTTCGGGGTGGTTTATATACAGAATAACAGATACCCCAGGGACGGAGTTACAGACTGGAATCTAATCGAGGGGTTCTGGGTCGTTTATGTACAGAATAACAGATACCCCGGGTGTGATTTACAGACTGGAATCTAATCAAGGGCTTCAGGGTGGTTTATATCCAGAATAACAGATACACAGGAGGGAGATACAGACTGGAATCTAATCGAGGGGTTCGGGGTGGTTTATATACAGAACAACAGCTCCCCGGGAGGGAGTTACAGACTAGAATCTAAACGAGGGGTTCGGGGAGGTTTATATACAGAATAACAGATACCCCGGGAGGGAGTTACAGACTGGAATCTAATCGAGGGGTTCGGGATGGTTTATTTACAGACTAACAGCTCCCCCCCGAGGAGGGAGTTACAGACTGGAATCTAATCGAGGGGTTCGGGGTGGTTTATATACAGAATAACAGATACCCCGGGAGGGATTTACAGACTGGAATCTAATCGAGGGGTTCGGGGTGGTTTATAGACAGAATAACAGATACCCGGGAGGGAGTTACAGACTGGAATCTAATTGAGGGGTTCAGGGTGGTTTATATACAGAATAACAGATACCCCCCGGGAGGGAGTTACAGACTGGAATCTAATCGAGGGGTTCAGGGTGGTTTATATACAGAATAACAGATACCCAGGAGGGAGTTACAGACTGGAATCTTATCCAGGGGTTCGGGGTGGTTTATATACAGAATAACAGATACCCGGGAGGGAGTTACAGACTGGAATCTAATCGAGGGGTTCGGGGTGGTTTATATACAGAATAACAGATACCCGGGAGGGAGTTACAGACTGGAATCTAATCGAGGGGTTCGGGGTGGTTTATATGCAGAATAACAGATACCCGGGAGGGAGTTACAGACTGGAATCTAATCGAGGGGTTCGCGGTGGTTTATATAGAGAATAACAGATACCCGGGAGGGAGTTACAGACTGGAATCTAATCGAGGGGTTCAGGGTGGTTTATATACAGAATAACAGATACCCGGGGAGGGAGTTACAGACTGGAATCTTATCCAGGGGTTCGGGGTGGTTTATATACAGAATAACAGATACCCGGGAGGGAGTTACAGACTGGAATCTTATCCAGGGGTTCGGGGTGGTTTATATACAGAATAACAGATACACAGGAGGGAGTTACAGACTGGAATCTAATCGAGGGGTTCAGGGAGGTTTGTATACAGAACAACAGCTCCCTGGGAGGGAGTTACAGACTGGAATCTAATCGAGGGGTTCGGGGGGGTTTATGTACAGAATAACAGATACCCCGGGAGGGAGTTACAGACTGGAATCTAATCGAGGGGTTCGGGGTGGTTTATATACAGAATAACAGATACCCCGGGAGGGAGTTACAGACTGGAATCTAATCGAGGGGTTCGGGGTGGTTTATATACAGAATAACAGATACCCCGGGAGGGAGTTACAGACTGGAATCTAATCCAGGGGTTCAGGGTGGTTTATATACAGAATAACAGATACCCTGGGAGGGTGTTACAGACTGGAATCTAATCGAGGGGTTCGGGGAGGTTTATATACAGAATAACAGATACCCCAGGGACGGAGTTACAGACTGGAATCTAATCGAGGGGTTCGGGGTGGTTTATATACAGAATAACAGATACCCCGGGTGTGATTTACAGACTGGAACCTAATCAAGGGCTTCAGGGTGGTTTATATCCAGAATAACAGATACACAGGAGGGAGATACAGACTGGAATCTAATCGAGGGGTTCGGGGTGGTTTATATACAGAACAACAGCTCCCCGGGAGGGAGTTACAGACTGGAATCTAAACGAGGGGTTCGGGGAGGTTTATATACAGAATA
This sequence comes from Chiloscyllium punctatum, assembly GCF_047496795.1. Lineage (NCBI taxonomy): Eukaryota > Metazoa > Chordata > Chondrichthyes > Orectolobiformes > Hemiscylliidae > Chiloscyllium > Chiloscyllium punctatum. The sequence continues at coordinate 13,653,460 of NC_092766.1, forward strand.
ACAGATACCCCGGGGAGGGAGTTACAGACTGGAATCTAATCGAGGGGTTCGGGGTGGTTTATATACAGAACAACAGCTCCCCGGGAGGGAGTTACAGACTGGAATCTAAACGAGGGGTTCGGGGAGGTTTATATAGAGATTAACAGATACCCGGGGAGGGAGTTACAGACTGGAATCTAATCGAAGGGTTAGGGGTGGTTTATATACAGAATAACAGATACCCCAGGAGGGAGTTACAGACTGGAATCTAATCGAGGGGTTTGGGGTGGTTTATATACAGAATAACAGATACCCCAGGAGGGAGTTACAGACTGGAATCTAATCGAGGGGTTCAGGGTGGTTTATATACAGAATAACAGATACCCGGGAGGGAGTTACAGACTGGAATCTAATCGAGGGGTTCGGGGGGGTTTATATACAGAATAACAGATACCCGGGAGGGGAGTTACAGACTGGAATCTAATCGAGGGACTCGGGGTGGTTTATATACAGAATAACAGATACCCCGGGAGGGATTTACAGACTGGAATTTAATCGAGGGGTTCGGGGGGGTTTATATACAGAATAACAGATACCCGGGAGGGAGTTACAGACTGGAATCTAATCGAGGGGTTCTGGGTGGTTTATATACAGAATAACAGATACCCGGGAGGGAGTTACAGACTGGAATCTAATCAAGGGGTTCGGGGGGGGTTTCTGTACCGAATAACAGATACCCGTTAGGGAGTTACAGACTGGTATCTAATAGAGGGGTTCGGGGTGGCTTTTATACAGAATAACAGATACCCGGAAGGGGAGTTACAGACTGGAATCTAATCGAGGGGTTCGGGGTGATTTATATACAGAATAACAGATACCCGGGAGGGAGTTACAGACTGGAATCTATTCGAGGGGTTCGGGGTGATTTACATACAGAATAACAGCTACCCCGGGAGGGAGTTACAGACTAGAATCTAAACGAGGGGTACGGGGAGGTTTATATACAGAATAACAGCTCCCTGGGAAGGAGTTACAGACTGGAATCTAATCGAGGGTTTCGGGGAGGTTTGTATACAGAATAACAGATACCCCGGGAGGGAGTTACAGACTGGAATCTAATCGAGGGGTTTAGGGTGGTTTATATACAGAATAACAGATACCCCGGGAGGGAGTTACAGACTGGAATCTAATCGAGGGGTTCGGGGTGGTTTATATACAGAATAACAGATACCCCGGGAGGGAGTTACAGACTGGAATCTAATCGAGGGGTTCGGGATGGTTTATTTACAGAATAACAGCTCCCCCCCGAGGAGGGAGTTACAGACTGGAATCTAATCGAGGGGTTCAGGGGGGTTTATATACAGAATAACAGATACCCCGGGAGGGATTTACAGACTGGAATCTAATCGAGGGGTTCGGGGTGGTTTATAGACAGAATAACAGATACCCCGGGAGGGAGTTACAGACTGGAATCTTATCCAGGGGTTCGGGGTGGTTTATATAGAGAATAACAGATACCCGGGAGGGAGTTACAGACTGGAATCTTATCGAGGGGTTCGGGGAGGTTTATATACAGAATAACGGATACCCGGGTGGGAGTTACAGACTGGAATCTTATCCAGGGGTTCGGGGGGGTTTATATACAGAAAAACAGATACCCGGGTGGGAGTTACAGACTGGAATCTAATCGAGGGGTTCGGGGTGATTTATATACAGAATAACAGATACCCGGGAGGGAGTTACAGACTGGAATCTAATCGAGGGGTTCGGGGTGGTTTATATACAGAATAACAGATACCCCGGGAGGGAGTTACAGACTAGAATCTAAACGAGGGGTTCGGGGAGGTTTATATACAGAATAACAGATACCCCGGGAGGGAGTTACAGACTGGAATCTAATCGAGGGGTTCAGGATGGTTTATATACAGAATAACAGCTCCCCCCCCCGAGGAGGGAGTTACAGACTGGAATCTAATCGAGGGGTTCAGGGGGGTTTATATTCGGAATAACAGATACCCGGGAGGGAGTTACAGACTGGAATCTAATCGAGGGGTTCGGGGTGATTTATATACAGAATAACAGATACCCGGGAGGGAGTTACCGACTGGAATCTAATCGAGTGGTTCGGGGTGATTTATATACAGAATAACAGCTCCCTGGGAAGGAGTTACAGACTGGAATCTAATCGAGGGGTTCGGGGTGGTTTATATACAGAATAACAGATACCCAGGAGGGAGTTACAGACTGGAATCTAATCGAGGGGTTTAGGGTGGTTTATATACAGAATAACAGATACACAGGAGGGAGATACAGACTGGAATCTAATCGAGGGGTTCGGGGTGATTTATATACAGAATAACAGATACCCCGGGAGTGAGTTACAGACTGGAATCTAATCGAGTGGTTCGGGTAGGTTTGTATACAGAATAACAGATACCCCGGGAGGGAGTTACAGACTGGAATCTAATCGAGGGGTTCGGGGTGGTTTATATACAGAATAACAGATACCCCGGGAGGGAGTTACACGGGGTGGTTTATATACAGAATAACAGATACCCCGGGAGGGAGTTACAGACTGGAATCTAATCGAGGGATTCGGGGTGGTTTATATACAGAATAACAGATACCCGGGAGGGAGTTACAGACTGGAATCTAATTGAGGGGTTCGGGGTGGTTTATATACAGAATAACAGATACCCGGGAGGGAGTTACAGACTGGAATCTAATTGAGGGGTTCGGGGTGGTTTATATACAGAATAACAGTTACCCGGGAGGGAGTTTACAGACTGGAATCTAATCGAGGGGTTCGGGGAGGTTTATATACAGAATAACAGATACCCCGGGAGGGAGTTACAGACTGGAATCTAATCGAGGGGTTCAGGATGGTTTATATACAGAATAACAGCTCCCCCCCCCGAGGAGGGAGTTACAGACTGGAATCTAATCGAGGGGTTCAGGGGGGTTTATATTCGGAATAACAGATACCCGGGAGGGAGTTACAGACTGGAATCTAATCGAGGGGTTCGGGGTGATTTATATACAGAATAACAGCTCCCTGGGAAGGAGTTACAGACTGGAATCTAATCGAGGGGTTTAGGGTGGTTTATATACAGAATAACAGATACACAGGAGGGAGATACAGACTGGAATCTAATCGAGTGGTTCGGGTAGGTTTGTATACAGAATAACAGATACCCCGGGAGAGAGTTACAGACTGGAATCTAATCAAGGGGTTCGCAGTGGTTTATATACAGAATACCAGATACCCCCGGGAGGGAGTTACAGACTGGAATCTAATCGAGGGGTTTGGGGTGATTTATATACAGAATAACAGATACCCCGGGGAGTGAGTTACAGACTGTAATCTAATTGAGGGGTTCAGGGTGGTTTATATACAGAATAACAGATACCCGGGAGGGAGTTACAGACTGGAATCTCATCGAGGGATTCGGGGTGGTTTATATACAGAATAACAGATACCCCGGGGAGTGAGTTACAGACTGTAATCTAATCGAGGGGTTCGGGGTGGTTTATATACAGAATAACAGATACCCCGGGAGGGAGTTCCAGACTGGAATCTAATCGAGGGGTTCGGGGTGGTTTATATACAGAATAACAGATACCCGGGAGGGAGTTACAGACTGGAATCTAATCGAGGGGTTCGGGGTGGTTTATATACAGAATAACAGATACCCGGGAGGGAGTTACAGACTGGAATCTAATCGAGGTGTTCGGGGTGGTTTTTTCCAGAATAACAGATACCCGGGAGGGAGTTACAGACTGGAATCTAATCGAGGGGTTCGGGGTGGTTTATATACAGAATAACAGATACCCGGGAGGGAGTTACAGACTGGAATCTAATCGAGGGGTTCAGGGTGGTTTATATACAGAATAACAGATACCCCGGGAGGGAGTTACAGACTGGAATCTAATCGAGGGGTTCTGGGTGGTTTATATACAGAATAACAGATACCCGGGAGGGAGTTACAGACTGGAATCTAATCAAGGGGTTCGGGGGGGGTTTCTGTACCGAATAACAGATACCCGTTAGGGAGTTACAGACTGGTATCTAATAGAGGGGTTCGGGGTGGCTTTTATACAGAATAACAGATACCCGGAAGGGGAGTTACAGACTGGAATCTAATCGAGGGGTTCGGGGTGATTTATATACAGAATAACAGATACCCGGGAGGGAGTTACAGACTGGAATCTAATCGAGGGGTTCGGGGTGATTTATATACAGAATAACAGATACCCCGGGAGGGAGTTACAGACTAGAATCTAAACGAGGGGTACGGGGAGGTTTATATACAGAATAACAGCTCCCTGGGAAGGAGTTACAGACTGGAATCTAATCGAGGGGTTTAGGGTGGTTTATATACAGAATAACAGATAAACAGGAGGGAGATACAGACTGGAATCTAATCGAGGGGTTCAGGGAGGTTTGTATACAGAACAACAGCTCCCTGGGAGGGAGTTACAGACTGGAATCTAATCGAGGGGTTCGGGGAGGTTTGTATACAGAATAACAGATACCCCGGGAGGGAGTTACAGACTGGAATCTAATCGAGGGGTTCAGGGTGGTTTATATACAGAATAACAGATACCCCAGGGACAGAGTTACCGACTGGAATCTAATCGAGGGGTTCTGGGTCGTTTATGTACAGAATAACAGATACCCCGGGTGTGATTTACAGACTGGAATCTAATCAAGGGCTTCAGGGTGGTTTATATCCAGAATAACAGATACACAGGAGGGAGATACAGACTGGAATCTAATCGAGGGGTTCGGGGTGGTTTATATACAGAACAACAGCTCCCCGGGAGGGAGTTACAGACTAGAATCTAAACGAGGGGTTCGGGGAGGTTTATATACAGAATAACAGATACCCCGGGAGGGAGTTACAGACTGGAATCTAATCGAGGGGTTCGGGTGGTTATTTACAGACTAACAGCTCCCCCGAGGAGGTTACAGACTGAATTAATCGAGGGGTTCGGGGTGGTTTTATACAGAATAACAGATACCCCGGGAGGGATATTACAGTCTGGAATCTAATCGAGGGTTCGGGGTGGTTATAGACAGAATAACTGATTACGGGAGAGTGGAGTTGTCAGTTGGAATATTGAGATTGAAAGAGGGAGTTACAGACTGGAATCTAATCGAGGGGTTCAGGGTGGTTTATATACAGAATAACAGATACCCAGGAGGGAGTTACAGACTGGAATCTTATCCAGGGGTTCGGGGTGGTTTATATACAGAATAACAGATACCCGGGAGGGAGTTACAGACTGGAATCTAATCGAGGGGTTCGGGGTGGTTTATATACAGAATAACAGATACCCGGGAGGGAGTTACAGACTGGAATCTAATCGAGGGGTTCGGGGTGGTTTATATACAGAATAACAGATACCTGGGAGGGAGTTACAGACTGGAATCTAATCGAGGGGTTCGCGGTGGTTTATATAGAGAATAACAGATACCCGGGAGGGAGTTACAGACTGGAATCTAATCGAGGGGTTCAGGGTGGTTTATATACAGAATAACAGATACCCGGGGAGGGAGTTACAGACTGGAATCTTATCCAGGGGTTCGGGGTGGTTTATATACAGAATAACAGATACCCGGGAGGGAGTTACAGACTGGAATCTAATCGAGGGGTTCGGGGTGGTTTATATACAGAATAACAGATACACAGGAGGGAGTTACAGACTGGAATCTAATCGAGGGGTTCAGGGAGGTTTGTATACAGAACAACAGCTCCCTGGGAGGGAGTTACAGACTGGAATCTAATCGAGGGGTTCGGGGGGGTTTATGTACAGAATAACAGATACCCCGGGAGGGAGTTACAGACTGGAATCTAATCGAGGGGTTCGGGGTGGTTTATATACAGAATAACAGATACCCCGGGAGGGAGTTACAGACTGGAATCTAATCGAGGGGTTCGGGGTGGTTTATATACAGAATAACAGATACCCCGGGAGGGAGTTACAGACTGGAATCTAATCCAGGGGTTCAGGGTGGTTTATATACAGAATAACAGATACCCTGGGAGGGTGTTACAGACTGGAATCTAATCGAGGGGTTCGGGGAGGTTTATATACAGAATAACAGATACCCCAGGGACGGAGTTACAGACTGGAATCTAATCGAGGGGTTCGGGGTGGTTTATATACAGAATAACAGATACCCCGGGTGTGATTTACAGACTGGAACCTAATCAAGGGCTTCAGGGTGGTTTATATCCAGAATAACAGATACACAGGAGGGAGATACAGACTGGAATCTAATCGAGGGGTTCGGGGTGGTTTATATACAGAACAACAGCTCCCCGGGAGGGAGTTACAGACTGGAATCTAAACGAGGGGTTCGGGGAGGTTTATATACAGAATAACAGATACCCCGGGGAGGGAGTTACAGACTGGAATCTAATCAAGGGGTTCGGGGTGGTTTATATACAAAACAACAGCTCCCTGGGAGGGAGTTACAGACTGGAATCTAAACGAGGGGTTCGGGGAGGTTTATATAGAGATTAACAGATACCCGGGGAGGGAGTTACAGACTGGAATCTAATCGAAGGGTTAGGGGTGGTTTATATACAGAATAACAGATACCCCAGGAGGGAGTTACAGACTGGAATCTAATCGAGGGGTTTGGGGTGGTTTATATACAGAATAACAGATACCCCAGGAGGGAGTTACAGACTGGAATCTAATCGAGGGGTTCGGGGTGATTTATATACAGAATAACAGATACCCCGGGAGGGAGTTACAGACTAGAATCTAAACGAGGGGTACGGGGAGGTTTATATACAGAATAACAGCTCCCTGGGAAGGAGTTACAGACTGGAATCTAATCGAGGGGTTTAGGGTGGTTTATATACAGAATAACAGATAAACAGGAGGGAGATACAGACTGGAATCTAATCGAGGGGTTCAGGGAGGTTTGTATACAGAACAACAGCTCCCTGGGAGGGAGTTACAGACTGGAATCTAATCGAGGGGTTCGGGGAGGTTTGTATACAGAATAACAGATACCCCGGGAGGGAGTTACAGACTGGAATCTAATCGAGGGGTTCAGGGTGGTTTATATACAGAATAACAGATACCCCAGGGACAGAGTTACCGACTGGAATCTAATCGAGGGGTTCTGGGTCGTTTATGTACAGAATAACAGATACCCCGGGTGTGATTTACAGACTGGAATCTAATCAAGGGCTTCAGGGTGGTTTATATCCAGAATAACAGATACACAGGAGGGAGATACAGACTGGAATCTAATCGAGGGGTTCGGGGTGGTTTATATACAGAACAACAGCTCCCCGGGAGGGAGTTACAGACTAGAATCTAAACGAGGGGTTCGGGGAGGTTTATATACAGAATAACAGATACCCCGGGAGGGAGTTACAGACTGGAATCTAATTGAGGGGTTCGGGATGGTTTATTTACAGACTAACAGCTCCCCCCCGAGGAGGGAGTTACAGACTGGAATCTAATCGAGGGGTTCGGGGTGGTTTATATACAGAATAACAGATACCCCGGGAGGGATTTACAGACTGGAATCTAATCGAGGGGTTCGGGGTGGTTTATAGACAGAATAACAGATACCCGGGAGGGAGTTACAGACTGGAATCTAATTGAGGGGTTCAGGGTGGTTTATATACAGAATAACAGATACCCCCCGGGAGGGAGTTACAGACTGGAATCTAATCGAGGGGTTCAGGGTGGTTTATATACAGAATAACAGATACCCAGGAGGGAGTTACAGACTGGAATCTTATCCAGGGGTTCGGGGTGGTTTATATACAGAATAACAGATACCCGGGAGGGAGTTACAGACTGGAATCTAATCGAGGGGTTCGGGGTGGTTTATATACAGAATAACAGATACCCGGGAGGGAGTTACAGACTGGAATCTAATCGAGGGGTTCGGGGTGGTTTATATACAGAATAACAGATACCTGGGAGGGAGTTACAGACTGGAATCTAATCGAGGGGTTCGCGGTGGTTTATATAGAGAATAACAGATACCCGGGAGGGAGTTACAGACTGGAATCTAATCGAGGGGTTCAGGGTGGTTTATATACAGAATAACAGATACCCGGGGAGGGAGTTACAGACTGGAATCTTATCCAGGGGTTCGGGGTGGTTTATATACAGAATAACAGATACCCGGGAGGGAGTTACAGACTGGAATCTAATCGAGGGGTTCGGGGTGGTTTATATACAGAATAACAGATACACAGGAGGGAGTTACAGACTGGAATCTAATCGAGGGGTTCAGGGAGGTTTGTATACAGAACAACAGCTCCCTGGGAGGGAGTTACAGACTGGAATCTAATCGAGGGGTTCGGGGGGGTTTATGTACAGAATAACAGATACCCCGGGAGGGAGTTACAGACTGGAATCTAATCGAGGGGTTCGGGGTGGTTTATATACAGAATAACAGATACCCCGGGAGGGAGTTACAGACTGGAATCTAATCGAGGGGTTCGGGGTGGTTTATATACAGAATAACAGATACCCCGGGAGGGAGTTACAGACTGGAATCTAATCGAGGGGTTCGGGGAGGTTTATATACAGAATAACAGATACCCCAGGGACGGAGTTACAGACTGGAATCTAATCGAGGGGTTCGGGGTGGTTTATATACAGAATAACAGATACCCCGGGTGTGATTTACAGACTGGAACCTAATCAAGGGCTTCAGGGTGGTTTATATCCAGAATAACAGATACACAGGAGGGAGATACAGACTGGAATCTAATCGAGGGGTTCGGGGTGGTTTATATACAGAACAACAGCTCCCCGGGAGGGAGTTACAGACTGGAATCTAAACGAGGGGTTCGGGGAGGTTTATATACAGAATAACAGATACCCCGGGGAGGGAGTTACAGACTGGAATCTAATCAAGGGGTTCGGGGTGGTTTATATACAAAACAACAGCTCCCTGGGAGGGAGTTACAGACTGGAATCTAAACGAGGGGTTCGGGGAGGTTTATATAGAGATTAACAGATACCCGGGGAGGGAGTTACAGACTGGAATCTAATCGAAGGGTTAGGGGTGGTTTATATACAGAATAACAGATACCCCAGGAGGGAGTTACAGACTGGAATCTAATCGAGGGGTTTGGGGTGGTTTATATACAGAATAACAGATACCCCAGGAGGGAGTTACAGACTGGAATCTAATCGAGGGGTTCAGGGTGGTTTATATACAGAATAACAGATACCCGGGAGGGAGTTACAGACTGGAATCTAATCGAGGGGTTCAGGGTGGTTTATATACAGAATAACAGATACCCGGGAGGGAGTTACAGACTGGAATCTAATCGAGGGGTTCGGGGGGTGTTTATATACAGAATAACAGATACCCGGGAGGGGAGTTACAGACTGGAATCTAATCGAGGGACTCGGGGTGGTTTATATACAGAATAACAGATACCCCGGGAGGGATTTACAGACTGGAATTTAATCGAGGGGTTCGGGGGGGTTTATATACAGAATAACAGATACCCGGGAGGGAGTTACAGACTGGAATCTAATCGAGGGGTTCTGGGTGGTTTATATACAGAATAACAGATACCCGGGAGGGAGTTACAGACTGGAATCTAATCAAGGGGTTCGGGGGGGGTTTCTGTACCGAATAACAGATACCCGTTAGGGAGTTACAGACTGGTATCTAATAGAGGGGTTCGGGGTGGCTTTTATACAGAATAACAGATACCCGGAAGGGGAGTTACAGACTGGAATCTAATCGAGGGGTTCGGGGTGATTTATATACAGAATAACAGATACCCGGGAGGGAGTTACAGACTGGAATCTATTCGAGGGGTTCGGGGTGATTTACATACAGAATAACAGCTACCCCGGGAGGGAGTTACAGACTGGAATCTAAACGAGGGGTACGGGGAGGTTTATATACAGAATAACAGCTCCCTGGGAAGGAGTTACAGACTGGAATCTAATCGAGGGTTTCGGGGAGGTTTGTATACAGAATAACAGATACCCCGGGAGGGAGTTACAGACTGGAATCTAATCGAGGGGTTCAGGGTGGTTTATATACAGAATAACAGATACCCCAGGGACGGAGTTACAGACTGGAATCTAATCGAGGGGTTCAGGGTGGTTTATATCCAGAATAACAGATACACAGGAGGGAGATACAGACTGGAATCTAATCGAGGGGTTCGGGGTGGTTTATATACAGAATAACAGATACCCCGGGAGGGAGTTACAGACTGGAATCTAATCGAGGGGTTCGGGATGGTTTATTTACAGAATAACAGCTCCCCCCCGAGGAGGGAGTTACAGACTGGAATCTAATCGAGGGGTTCAGGGGGGTTTATATACAGAATAACAGATACCCGGGAGGGAGTTACAGACTGGAATCTAATCGAGGGGTTCAGGGGGGTTTATATACAGAATAACAGATACCCCGGGAGGGATTTACAGACTGGAATCTAATCGAGGGGTTCGGGGTGGTTTATAGACAGAATAACAGATACCCCGGGAGGGAGTTACAGACTGGAATCTTATCCAGGGGTTCGGGGTGGTTTATATAGAGAATAACAGATACCCGGGAGGGAGTTACAGACTGGAATCTTATCGAGGGGTTCGGGGAGGTTTATATACAGAATAACGGATACCCGGGTGGGAGTTACAGACTGGAATCTTATCCAGGGGTTCGGGGGGGTTTATATACAGAAAAACAGATACCCGGGTGGGAGTTACAGACTGGAATCTAATCGAGGGGTTCGGGGTGGTTTATATACATTCGAATGAAGAGACAGAAAGGAATTCAAACAATTCGTGCGCTGGGACAGCATGGAGTAGTTAAAGAATAGACACTGGAGAGTGATTAAAAAAACAGAGAGAGAGAGCAGAGTGGATTCACAAGAACGGTCCCAGGGATGAGCAACGTCAGTGATGGTGAGAGATTGAAGGCTGGTCTCCCTGGCGACAGGGAGATCTGTTCGAGATAGTCAAAACCACAGAGAGCAGGGGTTGGGGGGGGTGGGGGGCACGCGGGGATGGGGGGAAGGAGCAGGTTCGTTGGAGAGAGGTTGGTATTTGGACGGAAGTGATGTCCATCGGGGGGATGGTGGGAAGAGACCCAGAGACTGAAATGACAGGGAGGAGACGAGGTGGAGGTGCTGGTGTTGGACGGGGGTGGACGGGGGTCAGGAGTCAGACAACACCAACCAGGGTACAGTCCACATGACAAAGGGGCGTCACTCCGAAAGCTGGCGTTCTCAAAGATACCCTGTTGCACTGCCACCTGGTCTCGTGTGACGACTGAGGAGGGGATAGGACAAGGACGATGGGCCGAATAGAGCCATTCCAATTCTGAGATTGACTGTTCGGTATCTAACCCCGTGCTGTCCCTGTCCCTGGGGTGGGGGGACAGTGTAGAGGGAGCTTTACTCTGTATCTAACCCCGTGCTGTCCCTGTCCTGGGAGTGTTTGATGGGGGGACAGTGTAGAGTGAGCTTTACTCTGTATCTAACCCCGTGCTGTCCCTTTCCCTGGGAGTGTTTGATGGGGGGACAGTGTAGAGGGAGCTTTACTCTGTATCTAACCCCGTGCTGTCCCTGTCCCTGGGAGTGTTTGATGGGGGGGGGGGGGGGGACAGTGTAGAGAGAGCTTTACTCTGTATCTAACCCCATGCTGTCCCTGTCCCTGGGAGTGTTTGATAGGGGGACAGTGTAGAGAGAGCTTTACTCCGTATCTAACCCCGTGCTGTCCCTGTCCCTGGGATGGGGGGGACAGTGTAGAGGGAGCTTTACTCTGTATCTAACCCCGTGCTGTCCCTGTCCCTGGGAGTGTTTGATGGGGGGGACAGTGTAGAGAGAGCTTTACTCTGTATCTAACCCCGTGCTGTCCCTGTCCCTGGGATGGGGGGGACAGTGTAGAGGGAGCTTTACTCTGTATCTAAACCCGTGCTGTCCCTGTCCCTGGGAGTGTTTGATGGGGGGACAGTGTAGAGGGAGCTTTACTCTGTATCGAACCGCGTGCTGTCCCTGTCCCTGGGAGTGTTTGATGGGGGGACAGAGTAGATGGAGCTTTACTCTGTATCTCACCCCGTGCTGTCCCTGTCCCTGGGAGTGTTTGATGGGGGGGGACAGTGTAGAGGGTGCTTTACTCTGTATCTAACCCCGTGCTGTCCCTGTCCCTGGGAGTGTTTGATGGGGGGGGGGACAGTGTAGAGAGAGCTTTACTCTGTATCCAACCCCGTACTGTCCCTGTCCTGGGAGTGTTTATGGAGGACAGTGTAGAGGGAGCTTTACTCTGTATCTAACCCCGTGCTGTCCCTGTCACTGGGAGTGTTTGATGGGGTACAGTGTAGAGGAAGCTTTACTCTGTATCTAACCCCATGCTGTCCCTGTCCCTGGGGATGTTTGATGGGGGGACAGTGTAGAGGAAGCTTTACTCTGTATCTAACCCCGTGCTGTCCCTGTCCCTGGGGATGTTTGATGGGGGGGACAGTGTAGAGGGAGCTTTACTCTGTATCTAACCCCGTGCTGTCCCTGTCCCTGGGAGTGTTTATGGAGGACAGTGTAGAGGGAGCTTTACTCTGTATCTAACCCCGTGCTGTCCCTGTCCCTGGGAGTGTTTATGGAGGACAGTGTAGAGGGAGCTTTACTCTGTATCTAACCCCGTGCTGTACCTGTCCCTGGGTGTGTTTGATGAGGGGGACAGTGTAGAGGAAGCTTTACTCTCTATCTAACCCCATGCTGTCCCTGTCCCTGGGAGTGTTTGATGGGGGGGACAGTGTAGAGGAAGCTTTACTCTGTATCTAACCCCGTGCTGTCCCTGTCCCTGGGTGTGTTTGATGAGGGGGACAGTGTAGAGGAAGCTTTACTCTCTATCTAACCCCGTGCTGTCCCTGTCCCTGGGTGTGTTTGATGAGGGGGACAGTGTAGAGGAAGCTTTACTCTCTATCTAACCCCATGCTGTCCCTGTCCCTGGGAGTGTTTGATGGGGGGGACAGTGTAGAGGAAGCTTTACTCTGTATCTAACCCCGTGCTGTCCCTGTCCCTGGGTGTGTTTGATGAGGGGGACAGTGTGGAGGGAGCTTTACTCTGTATCTAACCTCGTGCTGTCCCTGTCCCTGGGAGTGTTTGATGGGGGGGACAGTGTAGAGGAAGCTTTACTCTGTATCTAACCCCATGCTGTCCCTGTCCCTGGGAGTGTTTGATGGGGGGGACAGTGTAGAGGAAGCTTTACTCTGTATCTAACCCCGTGCTGTCCCTGTCCCTGGGATGGCGGGGGACAGTGTAGAGGGAGCTTTACTCTGTATCTAACCCCGTGCTGTCCCTGTCCCTGGGAGTGTTTATGGAGGACAGTGTAGAGGGAGCTTTACTCTGTATCTAACCCCGTGCTGTCCCTGTCCCTGGGTGTGTTTGATTGGGTGGGGGACAGTGTGGAGGGAGCTTTACTCTGTATCTAACCTCGTGCTGTCCCTGTCCCTGGGAGTGTTTGATGGGGGGGACAGTGTAGGGGGAGCTTTACTCTGTATCTAACCCCATGCTGTCCCTGTCCCTGGGAGTGTTTGATGGGGGGAACAGTGTAGAGAGAGCTTTACTCTGTATCCAACCCTGTACTGTCCCTGTCCTGGGAGTGTTTGATGGAGGACATGTAGAGGGAGCTTTACTCTGTATCTAACCCTGTGCTGTCCCTGTCCCTGGGAGTGTTTGATGGGGGGGACAGTGTAGAGGGAGCTTTACTCTGTATCTAACCCCGTGCTATCCCTGTCCCTGGGAGTGTTTGATGGGGGGGACAGTGTAGAGGAAGCTTTACTCTGTATCTAACCCCGTGCTGTCCCTGTCCCTGGGAGTGTTTGATGGGGGGGACAGTGTGGAGGGAGCTTTACTCTGTATCTAACCCTGTGCTGTCCCTGTCCCTGGGAGTGTTTGATGGGGGGGACAGTGTGGAGGAAGCTTTACTCTGTATCTAACCCCGTGCTGTCCCTGTCCCTGGGAGTGTTTGATGGGGGGGACAGTGTAGAGGAAGCTTTACTCTGTATCTAACCCCGTGCTGTCCCTGTCCCTGGGAGTATTTGATGGGGGGACAGTGTAGAGGGAGCTTTACTCTGTATCTAACCCCGTGCTGTCCCTGTCCCTGGGGAGTGTTTGATGTGGGGGGACAGTGTAGAGGGAGCTTTACTCTGTATCTACCCCGTACTGTCCCTGTCCCTGGGAATGTTTGATGGGGGGGACAGTGTGGAGGAAGCTTTACTCTGTATCTAACCCCGTGCTGTCCCTGTCCCTGGGATGGCGGGGGACAGTGTAGAGGGAGCTTTACTCTGTATCTAACCCCGTGCTGTCCCTGTCCCTGGGATGGCGGGGGACAGTGTAGAGGGAGCTTTACTCTGTATCCAACCCCGTACTGTCCCTGTCCTGGGAGTGTTTATGGAGGACAGTGTAGAGAGAGCTTTACCCTGTGGAGAGAGTGAGGACTGCAGATGCTGGGAGATCGGTAGCTGAAAAATTGTGTTGCTGGAGAAGCGCGGCAGGTCAGGCAGCCTCCGAGGAGCGGGAGACTGGAGGTTTGGGGGCACGGGCCCTTCATCCGGAACCTTCTGATTGTGGTCACCGCGACTCGCGTGCAGGACGTATTTATAGATAAAACCATTTCCCCTTCCTGGTTTCAGTCCGCGCTCGGTCTGATTTGGAGAGATGCGTCGCTCGGTTAATGGCCCTTCAGCCTCACGTCTCTGTCCTGTCCATTCCTGTCACTTCAGCCCCTCGGCTGTGCTATCCTAATCCGGGGGTTTCTCCCCAACTTACGCCCCTCAGGACTCGGTGCCACCTCAAGCAGAGATTTGACCTCAGCCTCGCCCCCCGACTCTGAAGAGCAATCAGCCTGATCTCCCTTCGCAGCTCAGCGGCTCCCCCCCCCACCCCCACCCCCCACCCCACGGGCCTACATCCTGGTCAATGTCCCCGCCCCCCCCCCCCCCCGTACGCTCTGCAGTGCCATCACATCCTTCCCCGTCACGCACTGACCAGAACCAACACGCAGACCTCCAGCTGTGGGCACAACCCAATGTTCCAAACGCTCCGTCATCGCTCTCCGTCTCCCTGCGTCCCCATCCGTTCAAACAGCTCTTCCTCTCTCTTGCAGCCCTCCCTTTTCTCTGTAACCCCCTCCGGTCCCTACACCCCCCTCCCTATCCCTGTAACCCCCCTACACCCCCTCCCTATCCCTGTAACCCCCCTACACCCCCTCCCTATCTCTGTAACCCCCCTACACCCCCCTCCCTATCCCTGTAACCCCCCTACACCCCCTCCCTATCTCTGTAACCCCCCTACACCCCCTCCCTATCTCTGTAACCCCCTACACCCCCTCCCTATCCCTGTAACCCCCTAAACCCCATCCCTATCCCTGTAACCCCCCTACACCCCCTCCCTATCCCTGTAACCCCCCTACACCCCCTCCCTATCCCTGTAACCCCCTACACCCCCTCCCTATCTCTGTAACCCCACTACACCCCCTCCCTATCCCTGTAACCCCCTACACCCCCTCCCTATCTCTGTAACCGCCTACACCCCTCCCTATCTCTGTAACCCCCCTACAACCCCTCCCTATCTCTGTAACCCCCTACACCCCCTCCCTATCTCTGTAACCCCCTACACCCCCTCCCTATCTCTGTAACCCCCTACACCCCCTCCCTATCTCTGTAACACCCCCTACACCCCCTCCCTATCTCTGTAACCCCCTACACCCCCTCCCTATCTCTGTAACCCCCTACACCCCCCTCCCTATCTCTGTAACCCCCTACATCTCCTCCCTATCTCTGTAACCGCCTACACCCCTCCCTATCTCTGTAACCCCCCTACAACCCCTCCCCTATCTCTGTAACCCCCTACACCCCCCTCCCTATCTCTGTTACCCCCTACACCCCCCTCCCTATCTCTGTAACCCCTACACCCCCTCCCTATCTCTGTGACCCCCTACACCCCCTCCCTATCCCTGTAACCCCCTACACCCCCTCCCTATCTCTGTAACCCCACCCCACACCCCCTCCCTATCTCCGTAACCCCCCTACACCCCCTCCCTATCTCTGTAACCCCCCCTACACCCACCTCCCTATCTCCGTAACCCCCCTACACCCCCTCCCTATCTCTGTAACCCCCCTACACCCCCTCCCTATCTCTGTAACCCCCCTACACCCCCTCCCTATCTCTGTAACCCCCCTACACCCCCTCCCTATCTCTGTAACCCCCCCTACACCCACCTCCCTATCTCCGTAACCCCCCTACACCCCCTCCCTATCTCTGTAACCCCCCTACACCCCCTCACTATCTCTGTAACCCCCCTACACCCCCCTCCCTATCCCTGTAACCCCCCCTACACCCCCTCCCTATCTCTGTAACCCCCCTACACCCCCTCCCTATCCCTGTAACCCCCCTACACCCCCTCCCTATCTCTGTAACCCCCCTACACCCCCCTCCCTATCCCTGTAACCCCCCTACACCCCCTCCCTATCTCTGTTACCCCCTACACCCCCCTCCCTATCTCTGTAACCCCGACACCCCCTCCCTATCTCTGTTACCCCCTACAACCCCCTCCCTATCTCTGTAACCCCTACACCCCCTCCCTATCCCTGTAAACCCCCTACAGCCCCTCCCTATCCCTGTAACCCCCTACACCCCCTCCCTATCCCTGTAACCCCCCTACACCCCCTCCCTATCTCTGTAACCCCTACACCCCCTCCCTATCCCTGTAACCCCCCTACACCCCCTCCCTATCTCTGTAACCCCCTACACCCCCTCCCTATCCCTGTAACCCCCCTACACCCCCCTCCCTATCTCTGTTACCCCCTACACCCCCCTCCCTATCTCTGTAACCCTACACCCCCTCCCTATCTCTGTAACCCCCCTACACCCCCTCCCTATCCCTGTAACCCCCCTACACCCCCTCCCTATCTCTGTAACCCCCCGACACCCCCTCCCTATCTCTGTAACCCCCTACACCCCCTCCCTATCTCTGTAACACCCCCTACACCCCCCTCCCTATCTCTGTAACCCCCTACATCTCCTCCCTATCTCTGTAACCCCCCTACACCCTCTCCCTATCTCTGTAACCCCCTACACCCCCTCCCTATCTCTGTAACCCCTACACCCCCTCCCTATCTCTGTAACCCCACCCACACCCCCTCCCTATCCCTGTAACCCCCCTACACCCCCTCCCTATCTCTGTAACCCCCCTACACCCCCTCCCTATCTCTGTAACCCCTACACCCCCTCCCTATCTCTGTAACCCCACCCACACCCCCTCCCTATCTCTGTAACCCCACCCACACCCCCCTCCCTATCTCTGTAACCCCCTACACCCCCCTCCCTATCACTGTAACCCCCTACACCCCCTCCCTATCTCTGTAACCCCCTACACCCCCTCCCTATCCCTGTAACCCCCTACACCCCCTCCCTATCCCTGTAACCCCCTACACCCCCTCCCTATCTCTGTAACCCCCCTACACCCCCTCCCTATCTCTGTAACTCCCCCTACACCCCCTCCCTATCTCTGTAACCCCCCTACACCCCCTCCCTATCTCTGTAACCCCCTACACCCCCTCCCTATCTCTGTAACCCCCCTACACCCCCTCCCTATCTCTGTAACCCCCTACACCCCCTCCCTATCTCTGTAACCCCCCTACACCCCCTCCCTATCTCTGTAACTCCCCCTACACCCCCTCCCTATCTCTGTAACCCCCTACACCCCCTCCCTATCTCTGTAACCCCCTACACCCCCCTCCCTATCTCTGTAACCCCCTAAACCCCTCCCTATCTCTGTAACCCCCTACACCCCCTCCCTATCCCTGTAACCCCCTACACCCCCTCCCTATCCCTGTAACCCCCTAAACCCCTCCCTATCCCTGTAACCCCCGACACCCCCCTCCCTATCTCTTACCCCCCCACACCCCCTCCCTATCTCTGTAACCCCCCTACACCCCCTCCCTATCTCTGTAACCCCCACACCCCCACCCTATCTCTGTGACCTCCTACGCCCCCTCCCTATCTCTGTAACCCCCCTACACCCCCTCCCTATCTCTGTTACCCCCGACACCCCCTCCCTATCTCTGTAACCCCCCTACACCCCCCTCCCTGTCTCTGTAACCCCCCTACACCCCCTCCCTATCTCTGTAACCCCCTACACCCCCCTCCCTATCCCTGTAACCCCCCTACACCCCCTCCCTATCTCTGTAACCCCCTACACCCCCTCCCCTATCTCTGTAACCCCCCTACACCCCCTCCCTATCTCTGTAACCCCCCTACAACCCCCTCCCTATCTGTGTCACCCCCCCACACCCCCTCCCTCTCTGTGTCACCCCCCTACACCCCCTCCCTATCCCTGTAACCCCCCTACACCCCCTCCCTATCTCTGTAACCCCCCTCCACCCCCTCCCTATCTCTGTAACCCACCCTCCACCCCCTCCCTATCCCTGTAACCCCCCCTCCCACCCCCTCCCTATCCCTGTAACCCCCCTCCACCCCCTCCCTATCTCTGTAACCCCCTACACCCCCCCTCCCTATCTCTGTAACCCCCTACACCCCCTCCTATCTCTGTAACCCCCTACACCCCCTCCCTATCCTGTAACCCCCTACAACCCCCTCCCTATCCCTGTAACCCCCGACACCCCCTCCCTATCTCTGTAACCCCCCTACACCCCCTCCCTGTCTCTGTAACCCCCCTACACCCCCTCCTATCTCTGTAAACCCCCTACACCCGCTCCCTATCTCTGTAACCCCCTACACCCCCTCCCTATCTCTGTAACCCCCTACAACCCCTACCTATCTCTGTAACCCCCTACACCCCCTCCCCTATCTCTGTAACACCCCCCTACACCCCCTCCCTATCTCTGTAACTCCCCCTACACCCCCTCCCTATCTCTGTAACCCCCCTACACCCCCCTCCCTATCTCTGTAACCACCCCCTACACCCCCCTCCCTATCTCTGTAACCCCCTAAACCCCTCCCTATCTCTGTAACCCCTACACCCCCCTCCCTATCTCTTACCCCCCCCACACCCCCTCCCTATCCCTGTAACCCCCTACAACCCCCTCCCTATCTCTGTAACCCCCTACAACCCCCTCCCCTATCTCTGTAACCCCCTACACCCCCTCCCTATCTCTGTAACCCCCTAAACCCCCTCCCTATCTCTGTAAACCCCCTACACCCCCCTCCCTATCTCTTACCCCCCCACACCCCCTCCCTATCCTCTGTAACCCCCTACACACCCCCTCCCTATCTCTGTAACCCCCTACACCCCCTCCCTGTCTCTGTAACCCCCCCTACAACCCCCCTCCTATCTCTGTAAACCCCTACACCCCCCTCCCTATCCCTGTAACCCCCCTACACCCCCTCCCTATCTCTGTAACCCCCTACACCCCCTCCCTATCTCTGTAACCCCCTACACCCCCTCCCTATCTCTGTAACCCCCCCTACACCCCCTCCCTATCCCTGTAACCCCCCTACACCCCCCCTCCCTATCTCTGTAACCCCCTACACCCCCCTCCCTATCTCTGTAACCCCCCCCTACACCCCCTCCCCTATCTCTGTAACCCCCCTACACCCCCTCCCTATCTGTGTCAACCACCCCCCCCCCACACCCCCTCCCTCTCTGTGTCACCCCCCTACAACCCCCTCCCTATCCCTGTAACCCCCCTACACCCCCCTCCCTATCTCTGTAACCCCCCACACCCCCTCCCTATCTCTGTAACCCCCCTACACCCCCTCCCTATCTCTGTAACCCCCCTACACCCCCTCCCTATCCCTGTAACCCCCTTACACACCCCCTATCTCTGTAACCCCCCTACCACCCCCTCCCTATCTCTGTAACCCCCTACACCCCCTCCCTATCTCTGTAACCCACTACACCCCCTCCCTATCCCTGTAACCCCCCTACACCCCCCTCCCTATCTCTGTAACCCCCCTACACCCCCTCCCTATCTCTGTAACCCCCTAAACCCCTCCCTATCTCTGTAACCCCCCTACACCCCCTCCCTATCTCTGTAACCCCCCTACACCCCCTCCCTATCCCTGTAACCCCCTACACCCCCCTCCCTATCTCTGTAACCCCCCCTACACCCCCTCCCTATCTCTGTAACCCCCTACACCCCCTCCCTATCTCTGTAACCCCCTACACCCCCTCCCTATCTCTGTAACCCCCTAAACCCCTCCCTATCTCTGTAACCCCCCTACACCCCCTCCCTATCTCTGTAACCCCTACACCCCCTCCCTATCCCTGTAACCCCCTACACCCCCCTCCCTATCTCTGTAACCCCCTACACCCCCTCCCTATCTCTGTAACCCCCTAACCCCCCTCCCTATCTCTGTAACCCCCCCCTACACCCCCTCCCTATCTCTGTAACCCCCTATACCCCCTCCCTATCTCTGTAACCCCCTACACCCCCCTCCCTATCTCTCTAACCCCCTACACCCCCCTCCCTATCTCTGTAACCCCCTACACCCCCTCCCTATCTCTGTAACCCCCTAAACCCCTCCCTATCTCTGTAACCCCCCTACACCCCCTCCCTATCTCTGTAACCCCCCTACACCCCCTCCCTATCTCTGTAACCCCCCTACACCCCCTCCCTATCCCTGTAACCCCCCTACACCCCCTCCCTATCTCTGTAACCCCCCTACACCCCCTCCCTATCTCTGTAACCCCCCTACACCCCCTCCCTATCTCTGTAACCCCCCTACACCCCCTCCCTATCTCTGTAACCCCCCTCCACCCCCTCCCTATCCCTGTAACCCCCCCTCCACCCCCTCCCCATCTCCCTTGCCTCTTGCACTCCCTACCACTCCAACCCCACCCACCCTCCATCCTCCCGATGCTGTAGACCTTCACATGGAATGAGGTCCAGCCCCCAGGAATACTGAGTGAACGATGCACCTCAGCGTCTTCCAGATATTGTCTGCTTTCCAGATCCCAGTCTTCCGCCAATTCCATTCAATCCCACGTGGATTCAAGAAACGGTTGGAAACACTCGATCCCGCAAAGGCCCCAGGCTTTGGCAACATTCCCATGATAGTAATAAACAATAGATGGAGTTTAGTAACAGTTAGACAATAGATAATAGGTGCAGGAGTAGGCCATTCAGCCCATCGAGCCTGCACCACCATTCAATATGATCATGGCTGATCATTCCTAATCAGTATCCTGTTCCTGCCTTATCTCCATAACCCTTGATCCCACGATCCTGGAGAGCTCTATCCAACTCTTTCTTAAATGAATCCAGAGACTGGGCCTCCACTGCCCTCTGGGACAGAGCATTCCACACAGCCACCACTCTCTGGGTGAAGAAGTTTCTCCTCATCCCAGTCCTCAATGGTCCATCCCGTATTTTTGAGCTGTGTCCTCTGGTTCGGCCCTCGCCCCTCAGCGGAAACATGTTGTCCTGCCTCCAGAGTGTCCCAACCCTATACGTCTCAATCAGATCCTCTCTCAGTCTTCGAAACTCAAGGCTACACAAGCCCCAGTCGCTCCAGTCTTTCAACGTCAGGTAACCCCCCCCCCCCCCCACCCCGCCATTCTGGGAATTGACCTCGTGAACCTACGCTGCACTCCCTCGATAGCCAGAATGTCTTCCCTCAAAGCATCTGCTCCGGAATGCGCTGCTCCCCTCACCGAGCTCTTCCAGTCCTGTCACAGCCTGGAAAAGTCCCCAGCCACGTCCTCGACCCAGTGAACGGGATAAGTTTGAGTTCCGATCTCTCTGGATATCGAGCAAAAGGGAAGCTTACAGAGGACCTTGGACCGACCTCGGTGGGAGTTGGGTCCTCCCTTGAAGGGATCTGCCTCTGGATTAAATTTTGAAAATTTTGGGCCCTCCGTTCCAAGTCAGCCTGGAGCAGTTTCTCTTCAGAGGATGATGGCGCTAGTTACTGGGTTTGTAGACTGCGAAGGTGAGGAATCACCTTCTCGTGGAGCGATGTGTTCCTCCTGTCAGCTGAGGGAGTTTAGGGAGAGCTCCCATGACCTTGTCTTGGGTTGCGAAAAACCTGTCAGTTCGAATGGATCGGCTGGAGCTACTGTTCGAGGGAGAGAGGAATTCACAGGAGCTGGGAGTGCGACGGAAGGTGGCTGCAGGAAGGGGGAAAAGCCGCAGATCCAGTCGGGTGGTTGGGTTGACTCCAGGGAGGGTAGGAGGGTAGTGGGGGAAGTCTTCTGCGGCTATTCGGGGTCTCAAACAACTCCGCTGAAATTTTAAGGGGGTGATGGATTCTCAGGGGGTTTGAAGGTTGCTCAAACTGCCAAGTTTCTGGTTTCACATCTGACTCGAATGAAGTGAGGGCTGTGTGACCGATTCCTAAGTGATCGATTTGCGTTAGGGGACGCTCTGGTCGGACTCACAGGCGGACGATTCTGTGGCCAGCAGCGAAAAATCAGAATGGTGCGTCGGCTCCCTGGTGCCAGGACCAAAGATGTCTCAGAGAGGACCTAGAATGTTCTCAAGGGAGAGTGGGGGGGGGAAGGAGAGGGACCAGCAGGAGGAACCAACGACATTGGACGGGCAAAAGGATGAGATTCTGATGGAAGAATATAGAGAGTTAGGCAGGAATTTGAAAAGGAGGTCCTCAAGGGTAGTAATATCTGGATTACTCCTGGTGCTACGAGCTAGTGAGGGTGGGAATAGGAGGATAGAGCAGACGAATGCGTGGCTGAGGAGCTGGTGTATGGGGAGAAGGATTCCCACTTTTGGATCATTGGAATCTCTTTTGGGGTAGAGGTGACCTGTACAAGAAGGACGGATCGCACCGAAATTGGAAGGGGACTCGTAAACTGGCAGGGGGGATTTGCTAGAGTTGCTCGGGAGGATTTATACGAGTAAGGGTGGGGAGTGGGGGGAGTGGGACCCGGGGAGATAGTGAGGAAAGGGATCGATTTGAAACTGATACAGTTGGGAAAAGGAACGAGTCAAACAGTCAGGGCAGGCAGGGACAAGGTAGGACTAATAAATTAAACTGCATTTGTTTCAACGCAAGGGGCCTAACTGGGAAGGCAGATGAACTCAGAGTATGGTTAGGAACACGGGACTGGGATATCATAGCAATTACCGAAACGTGGCTCAGGGATGGGCAGGACTGGCAGCTTAATGTTCCCAGGATACAAATGCGACAGGAAGGATAGAAAGGGAGGAGGGGGAGGTGGCATTTTTTGAGAAGGGATAGTATTACAGCTGTGCTGAGGGAGGATATCCCCGGAAATACATCCAGGGAAGTTATTTGGGTGGAACTGAGATATAAGAAAGGGATAATCACCTTATCGGGATTGTATTATAGACCCCCCCCCCCACCAATAGTCAACACAAAATTGTGAGGAACAAATTTGTGAGGAGATCTCTGTTATCTGTAAGAATGAGAGGGTGGCTATTGTAGGGGATCGTAACTTTCCAAATATAGACTGGGGCTGCCATAGTGTTAAGGGTAGGAGTCTGTGGATGCACCCACGAGAGAAGGTGCAAAACTTCATCTACTCTTGGGAACTAAGGCAGGGCAGGTGACTGAGGGGTCAGTGGAGGGAGCACTTTGGCGTATTATGAAGGCGTAAGGTGTACTGTACCTTTAAGACAGTTGAACAGCTATCAGAAGTCACAATGAAACCAAGTCACAATGAAACATTTGATCGAACAGCTAGGTTAGCGAGGTTGCCATGAGACACAAACACGTTCCAAATTCGGTCAATCAGTTTAAATTATGCCCCAAGATACCAAACTGCAATTTAGTATTTTGACAATATTCAAACCAATCCGATGTTTTGGGATATAAAACCGAATATCTTGGAACAGTTGAGGTACCTGTGTGAGGACAAGGTCTGAGCAGCAGAATATTGAGGCCAGCCTGGAGAGAGAGAACCTACAGAGGAAACTCAGCAAAGCTGACTGGTTTTGAAACGTGATTATTCTTCTGGAAATCGTAATTGGGATTTTTTTTTAATTGGACTAGTATTGTAGGAAAGGGGGAGGTAAAAGATAGGTTTAAACGAAAGGCGTTGTAAATAATTCTTGGTTAATAATCTCTGTTAGACTTAAAAGAATAAGTTTTACTTTAAGTAGTGATGTTTGGGACAGTTCTTTGCCTCTCGAATTTTAACAGCTGACAACACGGGGAAAAGCTTTCCTTGCGCTGCTGGTTTACTCCATGTCGTAACAGGGCCCACTGACCAAATAGTGATGGACATAGTCCGGATCTGAAAGTTGAAGTTCGAAATTTTGGGGAAGACCCCTTTCGACGGCACGAGTTAAGGACTTTCAAAAGCCGATTGGAGGCAGATGTTTTCAGGGCAAGGGGCGGCTGGAACATGGGAAGCCTTCAGAAATGAGATAACAGAGTCCCAAGACCGTATATTCCCCGTTGGGGCGAAAGACAAGGCTGGTAGGTGGAGGGAATGCTGGATGGTGAGAGAAATTGAGGGTTTGGTTAAGAAAACGAAGGAAGCATATGTCAAGTGTAGACAGGATAGACCGAGTGAATCCTTAGAAGAGTATAAAGGAAGTTGGGGTATACTTAAGAGGGAAATCAGGAGGGCTAAAAGCGAGAGAAGTGATTGCTGGGCCTCTTGCTGAGATATTTGTATCATCGATAGTCACAGGTGAGGTGCCGGAAGACTGGAGGTTGGCAAATGTGGTGCCACTGTTTAAGAAAGGTGGTAAGGACAAGCCGGGGAACTATAGACCAGTGAGCCTGACCTCGGTGGTGGGGAAGTTGTTGGGGGGAATCTTGAGGGGCAGGATGTACATGTATTTGGAAAGGCAAGGACCGATTAGGGATAGTCAACATGGCTTTGTGTGTGGGAAATCATGTCTCACAAACTTGATTGAGTTTTTTTGAAGAAGTAACAAAGAGGATTGATGAGGGCACTATGGTAGACGTGATCTATGTGGCCTTCAGTATGATGTTTGACAGGGTTCCCCATGGGAGACTGGTTAGCAAGGTGAGATCTCACGGAATACAGGGGGGAATGAGCCATTTGGATACAGAACAGGCTCAAAGGTAGAAGACAGAGGGTGGTGGGGGAGGGTTGTTTTTCAGACTGGAGGCCTGTGACCAGTGGAGTGCCACAAGGATCGGGGCTGGGTCCTCTACTTTTTGTCATTTACATAAATAATTTGGATATGAACATAAGAGGTACAGTTAGTAAGTTTGCAGATGACCCCAAAATTGGAGGGTGTAGTGGACAGCGAAGAGGGTTACCCTCAGATTACAACAGGATCTGGACCAGATGGGCCAATGGGCTGAGAAGTGGCAGATGGAGTTTAATTCAGATAAATGTGAGGGGCTGCATTTTAGGGAAAGCAAATCTTAGCAGGACTTATACACTTAATGGTAAGGTCCTAGGGAGTGTTGCTGAACAAAGAGACCTTGGAGTTGCAGGTTCATAGCTCCTTGAAAGTGGAGACGCAGGTCGATAGGATAGTGAAGGCAGCGTTTGGTATGCTTCCCTTTATTGGTCAGAGTATTGAGTACAGAGAGTTGGGAGGGTCATGTTGCGGCTGTACAGGACGTTGGTTAGGCCACTATTGGAATATTGTGTGCAATTCTGGTCTCCTTCCTATTGGAAAGATGTTGTGAAACTTGAAAGGGTTCAGAAAAGATTTACGAGGATGTTGCCAGGGTTGGAGGATTTGAGCTACAGGGAGAGGCTGTACAGGCTGGGGCTGTTTTCCCTGGAGCGTCGGAGGCTGAGGGGTGACCTTATAGAGGTTTATAAAATCATGAGGGGCATGGATAGGGTAAATAGACAAACTCTTTTCCCTGGGGTGGGGGGAGTCCAGAACTAGAGGGGCATAGGTTTAGGGTGAGAGGGGAAAGATATAAAAGAGACCTAAGGGGCAACTTTTTCACACAGAGGGTGGTACGTGTATGGAATGAGCTGCCAGAGGATGTGGTGGAGGCTAGGACAATAGCAACATTTAAGAGGCATTTGGATGGGGATATGAATAGGGAGGGTTTGGAGGGATATGGGCCGAGTGCTGGCAGGTGGGACTAGATTGGGTTGGGATAACTGGGTCAGCACGGACGGGGTTGGACATGAAGCATGTGTTTCTGCGACTCTGTGACTCTCTGACTCTATAAATCCAATCCAACCAATCGCTGCTCCCATCCGCCGACTCTTGATCTTGAGTTAAGTGAGGGAACGTGTCTTCCACAGTGCCGAGCAGATCAGAAACAACTGACTCACCCAAGTCAGGATCACTCAGCTCCTGACCTCACTACAGCCTTGGTTCAGGTACGGACATGAATATATCACGAGCTCTTGGCGATCTACATGCTACGGTTCTGGGAAAGATAGGCGGGCATTGTAAAGACCATGTGATTTTTGTGAATTACTTGGGTGCTTTTGGAACGTATCGCAGTTTGTGACTGAGATACATCAAAGTTAGGTCAGGCTGGAAGACTGGAAGATATGGGAGCTGAATTAGACTATCCAGCCCATTGATTTTGCTCCGACATTTGGTCCTGGCTGATGTGTTTCTCAAATGCCATTCTCTTGCCTTCTCCCCATAATTCCTCGGTCCCCCCTACCGATCAAGAACCTGTCTATCTCTGTCTTAAATACACTCAGTGACCTGACCTCCACAACACCCTGTGGTGATGAAGTCCACAGATTCACCACCTCCTCTTCTGAGATCCTGTGTGTCTGTGTGGATGTGTGTGTGTCTGTGTGTGTGTGTGTGTGTCTGTGTGTGTGTGCGTCTGTGTGTGTGTGTGTCTGTGTGTCTATATGTGTGTGTATGTCTGTGTGTGTTTGTGTGTGTCTGTGTGTATGTGTGTGTGTGTCTGTGTGTCTATATGTGTGTGTATGTCTGTGTGTGTTTGTGTGTGTCTGTGTGTCTGTGTGTATGTGTGTGTGTGTCTGTGTGTCTATATGTGTGTGTATGTCTGTGTGTGTTTGTGTGTGTCTGTGTGTATGTGTGTGTATGTCTGTGTGTCTATATGTGTGTGTATGTCTGTGTGTGTTTCTGTGTGTCTGTGTGTTTGTGAGTCTTTGTGTGTCTGTGTGTATGTGTGTGTCTGTGTGTCTATATGTGTGTGTATGTCTGTGTGTGTTTCTGTGTGTCTGTGTGTTTGTGTGTGTGTGTCTGTGTGTCTATATGTGTGTGTATGTCTGTGTGTGTTTCTGTGTGTCTGTGTGTTTGTGTGTGTCTGTGTGTTTGTGTGTGTCTGTGTGTGTGTGTCTGTGTGTCTATATGTGTGTGTATGTCTGTGTGTGTTTCTGTGTGTCTATGCGTTTGTGAGTCTTTGTGTGTCTGTGTGTATGTGTGTGTGTATGTCTGTGTATGTGTGTGTCTGTGTGTCTATATGTGTGTGTATGTCTGTGTGTGTTTCTGTGTGTCTGTGCGTTTGTGAGTCTTTGTGTGTCTGTGTGTATGTGTGTGTATGTCTGTGTATGTGTGCGTCTGTGTGTCTATACGTGTGTGTATGTCAGTGTGTGTTTCTGTGTGTCTGTGTGTTTGTGAGTCTTTGTGTGTCTGTGTGTATGCGTGTGTGTGTATGTGTATGTGTGCGTCTGTGTATCTATATGTGTGTGTATGTCTGTGTGCGTTTGTGTGTGTCTGTGTGTTTGTGAGTCTTTGTGTGCGTGTGTCTGTGTGTACGTGTGTGTGTGTGTATATGTGTGAGAGAGAGTGTGTGATTTTGTGCCTGTGAATGAATGTGTAAGGAAGTGCGTGTGTGAAAGCACATGTGTACGTGCAAAAGAGATTGTGTGGGTGAGAGAGCGAATGCGTACATGTGTGAGGGTGTGTCTGTGTGTGAGAGAGAGAGAGTGTGTGTGTGAGGGTGAGAGTGTGTGTGTCTGGTAGTGTGTGTTTGAGCATGTGTGTGAGTATGTATGAGAGAGTGTGTGAGAGTGTGTCTGTGTGTGTGCATGTGTGAGAGAGAGTGTGTGAGAGTTTGTGTGTGTGCATGTGTGAGAGAGAGAGTGTGTGATTTTGTGCCTGTGAGTTTATGTGTAAGGGAGTGTGTGTGAATGTACATGCATAGGAGAATGTGTGGGTGAGAGAGAGAGCGTGTACGTGTGTGTGTGATCGTATGACTGTGTATGTGTACGGGTGTGTCTGTGAGAGAGTGAGTGTCTGTGTTTGTCTGTGTGTGTGTGTCTGTCTGTATGTGTGTGTGTGTGAGAGAGTGTGTCTGTTTGTGTTTTTGTGAGTCTGTGTGTGCCTGTGTGTGAGAGTGTGTGTGTGAGTCTGTGTGTATCTGTGTCTGTGTGCATTGATATATGTGTGAGTCTGTGTTCGTGTGTGTCTGTGAGTGTTTACGTGAGTGTTTTCCGTGAGTGTGTGAGTCTGTGTGCATGTGTGTTTTTCTGTATGCGTGTCTGTGAGAATGTGTGTTTGTGTGTGTGAGTCTGGGTGTGTTTATCTGTGTGTCTATGTGTGAGAGTCTATGTGTGAGTTTGTGTGTTACTGTGTGTGAGTCTGTGTCTATGTGTCTGTGCGTGTGTGCATGTGTGAGAGAGTGTGTGTGATTTCTTGCCTGCGAATGTATGTGTAAGGGAGTGCGTGTGTGAATGTGCGAGAGTATATGTGTACCTGCATAGAGTTTGTAAATGTGTGTGTGAGTGTTTGTACGATTGTGTACGGGAATGTATATGTGTGTGTGTCTGTAAGGGAGTTAGTGCCTGTGTGTTTTTGTGTGTCTGTGTTTGTGTGTGTATGCAAGTCTGTATGTGTGCCTGTCTGTGAGAGAATGTGTGTGTGAGTCTGTGAGTGAATGTGGGTTTGTGTGTGCGAGTCCATGTGTCTGTGTGTATGAGTGTATCTACATGTGTGTGTTTATCTGTATGTCCGTGTGTGAGAGTTTGTGTGTGAATGTGTGTTTGTGTGTGAGTCCGTGTGTCTATGTGTGTCTATATGTGTGTGTTTATCTGTATGTCTGTGTGTGAGAGTCTGTATGTGTGTGAGTTCATGTGAGTCTGTGTGTAATGTGTCTGTGTCTGTGAGTTTGTGTGTGTATGTCTATGTGTGTGAGAGTCTGTGTGTGGGGGGGGTGTGAGAGAGTTGGTGTATTTGTGTGCGCATGAGTCTGTGTGTGTGTCAGTATGTGTCTTGTGTCTGTGTGTGAGTGTGTGTTTCTGTGTGTGTCTGGGTGTGTATTTGCGTGTGAGTGAGAGAGTCTGTGTGTGTGTGTGTGTGTGTGCGTGTGTGTGAGTCTGTGAGTGAATATGTGTTTGTGTGTGTGTGAGTCCATGTGTCTGTGTGTATGTGTGTGTCTGTATGTGAGTGTATGTTTATCTGTGTGTCTGTGTGTGAGAGTCTCTGTGTGTGTCAATGTGTGTGTGTGAGTTTGTGTGTGAGAGTCTATGTATGTGTGAGTCTGTGTGTGTGTGTGGGTGGGTGAGTGTGTTTGTGTGTGGGTATATTTGTGTGTGAGTCTTTGTGTGTGTGTGTGTTTGTGTGTGAGTCTGTGTGTCTGTGTGTATATGTGTGTTTGAGTCTGTGTGAGAGTTTGTGTGTGTGAGTTTGTGTGTTTGTGTATGAATCGGTGTGTGTGTGTGTGTGAGAGGGAGAGAGAGAGAGAGAAAATTTGTGTGTGTCTGTGCGTGAGAGTGTGTGTATTTGTGTGTGAGTGAGTCTGTGTGTGTGTCTGTGTGTTTGTCTGTATGTGTCTGTATGTGAGTCTGCGTATGTGTCTGTCTGAGTCTGTGTGTGTGCGCGTGTGAGTGTGTGCGTGTGTGTGTGAGAGAGAGACAAGAGTCTGTGTCTGTGTGTGTCAGAATCACTGTGTGTATGTGTGAGTCTGTCTGTGTGTGTCTCAGTGTATGTGTCTGTGAGTCTGTGAATGTGTGTGTGTGTTTCTGTGTGTGAGAGAGAGTCTGTATGTGTGTGTGTGTGAGTCTGTCTGTGTGTGTCTCAATGTATGCGTCTGTGCGTGAGAGTCAGTTTGTGTGTGACACAGTAGATGTGTATATGGGTGAGTCTGTGAATGTGTGTGTGCGAGAGACAGTCTGTATGTGTGTGTGTGCCTCAGTGTATGCGTCGGTGTGTGAGTGTGTGTGCGTTTTTGTGTGCGTGTGAGAGAGAGACCTGTGTGTGTGTGTATGTCTCAGGGTACGTGTCTGTGAGTGTGTGTGTGTGAGTCTGTGAGAGACAGAGCGTGTGTATGTGTGAGACACTGTGTACGTGTGTCTGTGTGTGTGAGTCTGTGAGAGACAGAGTGTGTGTATGTGTGAGACACTGTGTACGTGTATCTGTGTGTGTCAGTCTGTGAGAGACAGAGTGTGTGTATGTGTGAGACACTGTGTACGTGTGTCCGTGTGTGCGAGTCTGTGAGAGACAGAGTGTGTGTATGTGTGAGACACTGTGTACGTGTGTCTGTGTGTGAGTCTGTGAGAGACAAAGTGTGTGTATGTGTGAGACACTGTGTACGTGTGTCTGTGTGTGAGTCTGTGAGAGACAGAGTGTGTGTATGTGTGAGAAACTGTGTACGTGTGTCTGTGTGTGAGTCTGTGAGAGACAGAGTGTGTGTATGTGTGAGACACTGTGTACGTGTGTCTGTGTGTGTCAGTCTGTGAGAGACAGAGTGTGTGTATGTGTGAGACACTGTGTACGTGTGTCTGTGTGTGTCATTCTGTGAGAGACAGAGTGTGTGTATGTGTGAGACACTGTGTAAGTGTGTCTGTGTGTGTCAGTCTGTGAGAGACAGAGTGTGTGTATGTGTGAGACACTGTGTACGTGTGTCTGTGTGTCAGTCTGTGAGAGACAGAGTGTGTGTATGTGTGAGACACTGTGTACGTGTGTCCGTGTGTGCGAGTCTGTGAGAGACAGAGTGTGTGTATGTGTGAGACACTGTGTACGTGTGTCTGTGTGTGAGTCTGTGAGAGACAAAGTGTGTGTATGTGTGAGACACTGTGTACGTGTGTCTGTGTGTGAGTCTGTGAGAGACAGAGTGTGTGTATGTGTGAGAAACTGTGTACGTGTGTCTGTGTGTGAGTCTGTGAGAGACAGAGTGTGTGTATGTGTGAGACACTGTGTACGTGTGTCTGTGTGTGTCAGTCTGTGAGAGACAGAGTGTGTGTATGTGTGAGACACTGTGTACGTGTGTCTGTGTGTGTCATTCTGTGAGAGACAGAGTGTGTGTATGTGTGAGACACTGTGTAAGTGTGTCTGTGTGTGTCAGTCTGTGAGAGACAGAGTGTGTGTATGTGTGAGAGACTGTGTACGTGTGTCTGTGTGTGTCTGTGGGAGACAGAGTGTGTGTATGTGTGAGACACTGTGTACGTGTGTCAGTGTGTGTGAGTCTCTGAGAGACAGAGTGTGTGTATGTGTGAGACAGCTGTGTACGTGTGTCTGTGTGTGAGTCTGTGAGAGACAGAGTGTGTGTATGTGTGAGACACTGTGTACGTGTGTCTGTGTGTGTGAGTCTGTGAGAGACAGAGTGTGTGTATGGGAGAGAGACTGTGTACGTGTGTCTGTGTGTGTCAGTCTGTGAGAGACAGAGTGTGTGTATTTGTGAGACACTGTGTACGTGTGTCTGTGTGTGTGAGTCTGTGAGAGACAAAGTGTGTGTATGTGTGAGACACTGTGTACGTGTGTCTGTGTGTGTGAGTCTGTGAGAGACAGAGCGTGTGTATGTGTGAGACACTGTGTACGTGTGTCTGTGTGTGTGAGTCTGTGAGAGACAGAGTGTGTGTATGTGTGAGACACTGTGTACGTGTGTCTGTGTGTGAGTCTGTGAGAGACAGAGTGTGTGCATGTGTGAGACACTGTGTACGTGTGTCTGTGTGTGTGAGTCTGTGAGAGAGAGAGTGTGTGTATGTGTGTGACACTGTGTACGTGTGTCTGTGTGTGAGTCTGTGGGAGACAGAGTGTGTATATGTGTGAGACACTGTGTACGTGTGTCTGTGTGTGAGTCTGTGAGAGACAGAGTGTGTATATGTGTGAGACACTCTGTCCGTGTGTCTGTGTGTGAGTCTGTGAGAGACAGAGTGTGTTTTTGTGTGAGACACTGTGTACGTGTGTCTGTGTGTGAGTCTGTGAGAGACAGAGTGTGTATATGTGTGAGACACTGTGTCGTGTGTCTGTGTGTGAGTCTGCGAGAGACAGAGTGTGTCTATGTGTGAGACACTGTGTACGTGTGTCTGTGTTGTGAATCTGTGAGAGACAGAGTGTGTGCATGTGTGAGACACTGTGTACGTGTGTCTGTGTGTGTGAGTCTGTGAGAGACAGAGTGTGTGTATGTGTGAGACACTGTGTACGTGTGTCTGTGTGAGAGTCTGTGAGAGACAGAGTGTGTGCATGTGTGAGACACTGTGTACGTGTGTCTGTGTGTGTGAGTCTGTGAGAGACAGAGTGTGTGTATGTGTGACACTGTGTACGTGTGTCTGTGTGTGAGTCTGTGAGAGACAGAGTGTGTGTATGTGTGAGACACTGTGTACGTGTGTCTGTGTGTGTGAGTCTGTGAGAGACAGAGTGTGTGTATGTGTGAGACACTGTGTACGTGTGTCTGTGTGTGTGAGTCTGTGGGAGACAGAGTGTGTGTATGTGTGAGACACTGTGTACGTGTGTCTGTGTGTGTGAGTCTGTGAGGGACAGAGTGTGTGTATGTGTGTGACACTGTGTACGTGT
>NC_092766.1:13686122-13736900 GCF_047496795.1 Chiloscyllium punctatum
GACCCGGACAGGAAATGGAGCACAGAGCTGACATTTATAAATAGATTGCATGCCTCCCCTCTCTCTTTCTCTCTCTCTCTGTCTCCATCTCTCCATCTCCCGGAGTGGCACAAGGGTGGAGTCCACCCAGAGTTATCCCCAAACACCCCGCGCCCCACCGACACCAGACCCCTCTCCCCACCAACGCCTCGCGCTCTGATTAAAAAACCCACCACGATCCCCCTTGGTCAGTCCGGCCTACTCCCCAACACTGAGGCCTGGTCAATCCAAACAGGCCTCAACCGCGGAGTGCAATAGGGGCAGGACAGGGCCCTGGGGGGGAGAGGGGTTACTGAGGGACAGTGTGAGGGAGGGGGATTAACATCAGTAGGGATACAGTCAGTAACACAGGGCCCTGGAGGGGGGAGAGGGGTTACTGAGTGACAGTCTGAGGGAGGGGGATTAACATCAGTAGGGATACAGTCAGTAACACAGGGCCCTGGGGGGGAGAGGGGTTACTGAGGGACAGTGTGAGGGAGGGGGATTAACATCAGTAGGGATACAGTCAGTAACACAGGGCCCTGGGGGGGAGAGGGGTTACTGAGTGACAGTGTGAGGGAGGGGGATTAACATCAGTAGGGATACAGTCAGTAACACAGGGCCCTGGGGGGGGAGAGGGGTTACTGAGGGACAGTGTGAGGGAGGGGGATTAACATCAGTAGGGATACAGTCAGTAACACAGGGCCCTGGGGGGGGGGAGAGGGGTTACTGAGGGACAGTGTGAGGGAGCTGGATTAACATCAGTAGGGATACAGTCAGTAACACAGGGCACTGGGGGGGGAGAGGGGTTTGAGTGACAGTGTGAGGGAGGGGGATTAACATCAGTAGGGATACAGTCAGTAACACAGGGCACTGGGGGGGGAGAGGGGTTACTGAGTGAGAGTGTGAGGGAGGGGGATTAACATCAGTAGGGATACAGTCAGTAACACAGGGCCCTGGGGGGGGGGGGGGAGAGGGGTTACTGAGGGACAGTGTGAGGGAGCTGGATTAACATCAGTAGGGATACAGTCAGTAACACAGGGCCCTGGGGGGGGGGGGAGAGGGGTTACTGAGGGACAGTGTGAGGGAGCTGGATTAACATCAGTAGGGATACAGTCAGTAACACAGGGCCCTGGGGGGAGAGGGGTACTGAGTGACAGTGTGAGGGAGGGGGATTAACATCAGTAGGGATACAGTCAGTAACACAGGGCACTGGGGGGGAGAGGGGTTACTGAGGGACAGTGTGAGGGATCTGGATTAACATCAGTAGGGATACAGTCAGTAACACAGGGCACTGGGGGGGAGAGGGGTTACTGAGTGAGAGTGTGAGGGAGGGGGATTAACATCAGTAGGGATACAGTCAGTAACACAGGGCACTGGGGGGGGAGAGGGGTTACTGAGGGACAGTGTGAGGGAGGGGGATTAACATCAGTAGGGATACAGTCAGTAACACAGGGCTCTGGGAGGGAGAGGGGTTACTGAGTGACAGTGTGGGGGAGGGGGATTAACATCAGTAGGGATACAGTCAGTAACACAGGGCCCTGGGGGGGAGAGGGGTTACTGAGGGACAGTGTGAGGGAGGGGGATTAACATCAGTAGGGATACAGTCAGTAACACAGGGCACTGGGGGAGGGAGGGGGGAGAGGGGTTACTGAGGGACAGTGTGAGGGAGGGGGATTAACATCAGTAGGGATACAGTCAGTAACACAGGGCACTGGGGGGGAGAGGGGTTACTGACTGACAGTGTGGGGGAGGGGGATTAACATCAGTAGGGATACAGTCAGTAACACAGGGCACTGGGGGGAGAGGGGTTACTGAGTGACAGTGTGAGGGAGGGGGATTAACATCAGTAGGGATACAGTCAGTAACACAGGGCTCTGGGGGGGAGAGGGGTTACTGAGTGACAGTGTGAGGGAGGGGGATTAACATCAGTAGGGATACAGTCAGTAACACAGGGCTCTGGGGGGGAGAGGGGTTACTGAGGGACAGTGTGAGGGAGGGGGATTAACATCAGTAGGGATACAGTCAGTAACACAGGGGCTGGGGGGGAGAGGGGTTACTGAGGGACAGTGTGAGGGAGGGGGATTAACATCAGTAGGGATACAGTCAGTAACACAGGGCACTGGGGGGAGAGGGGTTACTGAGGGACAGTGTGAGGGAGGGGGATTAACATCAGTAGGGATACAGTCAGTAACACAGGGGCTGGGGGGGAGAGGGGTTACTGAGGGACAGTGTGAGGGAGGGGGATTAACATCAATAGGGATACAGTCAGTAACACAGGGGGCTGGGGGGGAGAGGGGTTACTGAGTGATAGTGTGAGGGAGCTGGATTAACATCAGTAGGGATACAGTCAGTAACACAGGGCCCTGGGGGGGAGAGGGGTTACTGAGTGACAGTGTGAGGGAGCTGGATTAACATCAGTAGGGATACAGTCAGTAACACAGGGCACTGGGGGGAGAGGGGTTACTGAGTGAGAGTGTGAGGGAGGGGGATTAACATCAGTAGGGATACAGTCAGTAACACAGGGCACTGGGGGGAGAGGGGTTACTGAGTGACAGTGTGAGGGAGGGGGATTAACATCAGTAGGGATACAGTCAGTAACACAGGGCTCTGGGGGGGAGAGGGGTTACTGAGGGACAGTGTGAGGGAGGGGGATTAACATCAGTAGGGATACAGTCAGTAACACAGGGGCTGGGGGGGAGAGGGGTTACTGAGGGACAGTGTGAGGGAGGGGGATTAACATCAGTAGGGATACAGTCAGTAACACAGGGGCTGGGGGGGAGAGGGGTTACTGAGGGACAGTGTGAGGGAGGGGGATTAACATCAATAGGGATACAGTCAGTAACACAGGGCCCTGGGGGGGGGAGAGGGGTTACTGAGTGATAGTGTGAGGGAGCTGGATTAACATCAGTAGGGATACAGTCAGTAACACAGGGCCCTGGGGGGGGAGAGGGGTTACTGAGTGACAGTGTGAGGGAGGGGGATTAACATCAGTAGGGATACAGTCAGTAACACAGGGCACTGGGGGGGGAGAGGGGTTACTGAGTGACAGTGTGAGGGAGGGGGATTAACATCAGTAGGGATACAGTCAGTAACACAGGGCACTGGGGGGGAGAGGGGTTACTGAGGGACAGTGTGAGGGAGCTGGATTAACATCAGTAGGGATACAGTCAGTAACACAGGGCACTGGGGGGGAGCGGGGTTACTGAGGGACAGTGTGAGGGAGGGGGATTAACATCAGGAGGGATACAGTCAGTAACACAGGGCCCTGGGGGGAGAGGGTTTACTGAGTGACAGTGTGAGGGAGGGGGATTAACATCAGTAGGGATACAGTCAGTAACACAGGGCCCTGGGGGGGAGAGGGGTTACTGAGTGACAGTGTGAGGGAGCTGGATTAACATCAGTAGGGATACAGTCAGTAACACAGGGCACTGGGGGAGAGAGGGGTTACTGAGTGACAGTGTGAGGGAGGGGGATTAACATCAGTAGGGATACAGTCAGTAACACAGGGCCCTGGGGGGGGAGAGGGGTTACTGAGGGACAGTGTGAGGGAGGGGGATTAACATCAGTAGGGATACAGTCAGTAACACAGGGGCTGGGGGGGAGAGGGGTTACTGAGGGACAGTGTGAGGGAGGGGGATTAACATCAGTAGGGATACAGTCAGTAACACAGGGCTCTGGGGGGGAGAGGGGTTACAGAGGGACAGTGTGAGGGAGCTGGATTAACATCAGTAGGGATACAGTCAGTAACACAGGGGCTGGGGGGGAGAGGGGTTACTGAGGGACAGTGTGAGGGAGGGGGATTAACATCAGTAGGGATACAGTCAGTAACACAGGGCCCTGGGGGGGGGAGAGGGGTTACTGAGGGACAGTGTGAGGGAGCTGGATTAACATCAGTAGGGATACAGTCAGTAACACAGGGCCCTGGGGGGGGAGAGGGGTTACTGAGGGACAGTGTGAGGGAGGGGGATTAACATCAGTAGGGATACAGTCAGTAACACAGGGCCCTGGGGGGGGGGAGAGGGGTTACTGAGGGACAGTGTGAGGGAGGGGGATTAACATCAGTAGGGATACAGTCAGTAACACAGGGCCCTGGGGGGGGGAGAGGGGTTACTGAGTGACAGTGTGAGGGAGCTGGATTAACATCAGTAGGGATACAGTCAGTAACACAGGGCCCGGGGGGGAGAGGGGTTACTGAGGGACAGTGTGAGGGAGGGGGATTAACATCAGTAGGGATACAGTCAGTAACACAGGGCACTGGGGGGGGAGAGGGGTTACTGAGTGACAGTGTGAGGGAGCTGGATTAACATCAGTAGGGATACAGTCAGTAACACAGTGCACTGGTGGGGGGAGAGGGGTTACTGAGTGACAGTGTGAGGGAGGGGGATTAACATCAGTAGGGATACAGTCAGTAACACAGGGCACTGGGTGGGGAGAGGGGTTACTGAGTGACAGTGTGAGGGAGCTGGATTAACATCAGTAGGGATACAGTCAGTAACACAGGGCACTGGTGAGGGGAGAGGGGTTACTGAGTGACAGTGTGAGGGAGGGGGATTAACATCAGTAGGGATACAGTCAGTAACACAGGGCCCTGGGGGGGGAGAGGGGTTACTGAGTGACAGTGTGAGGGAGGGGGATTAACATCAGTAGGGATACAGTCAGTAACACAGGGCTCTGGGGGGGGGAGAGGGGTTACTGAGTGACAGTGTGAGGGAGGGGGATTAACATCAGTAGGGATACAGTCAGTAACACAGGGCCCTGGGGGGGGGAGAGGGGTTACTGAGGGACAGTGTGAGGGAGCTGGATTAACATCAGTAGGGATACAGTCAGTAACACAGGACCCTGGTGGGGGAGAGGGGTTACTGAGGGACAGTGTGAGGGAGGGGGATTAACATCAGTAGGGATACAGTCAGTAACACAGGGGCTGGGGGGGAGAGGCGTTACTGAGTGACAGTGTGAGGGAGCTGGATTAACATCAGTAGGGATACAGTCAGTAACACAGGGCTCTGGGGGGGGAGAGGGGTTACTGAGTGACAGCGTGAGGGAGGGGGATTAACATCAGTAGGGATACAGTCAGTAACACAGGGCCCTGGGGGGGGAGAGGGGTTACTGAGGGACAGTGTGAGGGAGCTGGATTAACATCAGTAGGGATACAGTCAGTAACACAGGGCCCTGGGGGGGGGAGAGGGGTTACTGAGGGACAGTGTGAGGGAGCTGGATTAACATCAGTAGGGATACAGTCAGGAACACAGGGCCCGGGGGGGAGAGGGGTTACTGAGGGACAGTGTGAGGGAGGGGGATTAACATCAGTAGGGATACAGTCAGTAACACAGGGCCCTGGGGGGGAGAGGGGTTACTGAGTGACAGTGTGAGGGAGGGGGATTAACATCAGTAGGGATACAGTCAGTAACACAGGGCCCTGGGGGGGGGAGAGGGGTTACTGAGGGACAGTGTGAGGGAGGGGGATTAACATCAGTAGGGATACAGTCAGTAACACAGGGCCCTGGGGGGGAGAGGGGTTACTGAGGGACAGTGTGAGGGAGGGGTATTAACATCAGTAGGGATACAGTCAGTAACACAGGGCACTTGGGGAGGGGAGAGGGGTTACTGAGTGAGAGTGTGAGGGAGCTGGATTAACATCAGTCGGGATACAGTCTGTAACACAGGGCTCTGGGGGGGAGAGGCGTTACTGAGTGACAGTGTGAGGGAGGGGGATTAACATCAGTAGGGATACAGTCAGTAACACATGGCCCAGGGGGGGAGAGGGGTTACTGAGTGACAGTGTGAGGGAGGGGGATTAACATCAGTCGGGATACAGTCAGTAACACAGGGCCCTGGGGGGGGAGAGGGGTTACTGAGTGACAGTGTGAGGGAGGGGGATTAACATCAGTAGGGATACAGTCAGTAACACAGGCCCTGGGGGGGAGAGGGGTTACTGAGTGACAGTGTGAGGGAGCTGGATTAACATCAGTAGGGATACAGTCAGTAACACAGGGCACTGGGGGGGGGGGAGAGGGGTTACTCAGTGACAGTGTGAGGGAGCTGGATTAACATCAGTAGGGATACAGTCAGTAACACAGGGCCCTGGGGGAGGAGAGGGGTTACTGAGGGACAGTGTGAGGGAGGGGGATTAACATCAGTAGGGATACAGTCAGTAACACAGGGCACTGGGGGGGAGAGGGGTTACTGAGTGACAGTGTGAGGGAGGGGGATTAACATCAGTAGGGATACAGTCAGTAACACAGGGCCCTGGAGGGGGGGAGAGGGGTTACTGAGGGACAGTGTGAGGGAGCTGGATTAACATCAGTAGGGATACAGTCAGTAACACAGGGCCCTGGAGGGGGGGAGAGGGGTTACTGAGTGACAGTGTGAGGGAGGGGGATTAACATCAGTAGGGATACAGTCAGTAACACAGGGCCCTGGAGGGGGGGAGAGGGGTTACTGAGTGACAGTGTGAGGGAGGGGGATTAACATCAGTAGGGATACAGTCAGTAACACAGGGCCCTGGGGGGGGAGAGGGGTTACTGAGTGAGAGTGTGAGGGAGGGAGATTAACATCAGTAGGGATACAGTCAGTAACACAGGGCCCTGGGGGGGGAGAGGGGTTACTGAGTGACAGTGTGAGGGAGGGGGATTAACATCAGTAGGGATACAGTCAGTAACACAGGGCCCTGGGGGGGAGAGGGGTTACTGAGGGACAGTGTGAGGGAGGGGGATTAACATCAGTAGGGATACAGTCAGTAACACAGGGCACTGGGGGGGGAGAGGGGTTACTGAGTGACAGTGTGAGGGAGGGGGATTAACATCAGTAGGGATACAGTCAGTAACACAGGGCCCTGGGGGGGGGGAGAGGGGTTACTGAGTGACAGTGTGAGGGAGGGGGATTAACATCAGTAGGGATACAGTCAGTAACACAGGGCCCTGGGGGGGGGAGAGGGGTTACTGAGTGACAGTGTGAGGGAGGGGGATTAACATCAGTAGGGATACAGTCAGTAACACAGGGCCCTGGGGGAGGAGAGGGGTTACTGAGGGACAGTGTGAGGGAGGGGGATTAACATCAGTAGGGATACAGTCAGTAACACAGGGCCCTGGGGGGGAGAGGGGTTACTGAGTGACAGTGTGGGGAGCTGGATTAACATCAGTAGGGATACAGTCAGTAACACAGGGCCCTGGGGGGGAGAGGGGTTACTGAGTGACAGTGTGGGGAGCTGGATTAACATCAGTAGGGATACAGTCAGTAACACAGTGCACTGGGGGGGGCGAGAGGGGTTACTGAGTGACAGTGTGAGGGAGCTGGATTAACATCAGTAGGGATACAGTCAGTAACACAGGGCCCTGGGGGGGAGAGGGGTTACTGAGTGACAGTGTGAGGGAGGGGGATTAACATCAGTAGGGATACAGTCAGTAACACAGGGCCCTGTGGGGGGGGGGGTTACTGAGGGACAGTGTGAGGGATCTGGATTAACATCAGTAGGGATACAGTCAGTAACACGGGGCCCTGGGGGGGGAGAGGGGTTACTGAGTGACAGTGTGAGGGAGGGGGATTAACATCAGTAGGGATACAGTCAGTAATACAGGGCCCTGGGGGGAGAGGGGTTACTGAGTGACAGTGTGAGGGAGGGGGATTAACATCAGTAGGGATACAGTCAGTAACACAGGGCCCTGGGGGGGGAGAGGGGTTACTGAGTGACAGTGTGAGGGAGCTGGATTAACATCAGTAGGGATACAGTCAGTAACACAGGGCACTGGGGGGGAGAGGGGTTACTGAGTGACAGTGTGAGGGAGGGGGATTAACATCAGTAGGGATACAGTCAGTAACACAGGGCACTGGGGGGGGGAGAGGGGTTACTGAGTGACAGTGTGAGGGAGCTGGATTAACATCAGTAGGGATACAGTCAGTAACACAGGGCACTGGGGGGGGAGAGGGGTTACTGAGGGACAGTGTGAGGGAGGGGGATTAACATCAGTAGGTATAGAGTCAGTAACACAGGGCCCTGGGGGGGGAGAGGGGTTACTGAGTGAGAGTGTGAGGGAGGGAGATTAACATCAGTAGGGATACAGTCAGTAACACAGGGCCCTGGGGGGGGAGAGGGGTTA
Organism: Chiloscyllium punctatum; assembly: GCF_047496795.1. Lineage (NCBI taxonomy): Eukaryota > Metazoa > Chordata > Chondrichthyes > Orectolobiformes > Hemiscylliidae > Chiloscyllium > Chiloscyllium punctatum. The sequence continues at coordinate 13,694,237 of NC_092766.1, forward strand.
CTGAGTGACAGTGTGAGGGAGGGGGATTAACATCACTCGGGATACAGTCAGTAACACAGGGCACTGGGGGGGGAGAGGGGTTACTGAGTGACAGTGTGAGGGAGGGGGATTAACATCAGTAGGGATACAGTCAGTAACACAGGGCCCTGGGGGGGGGAGAGGGGTTACTGAGTGACAGTGTGAGGGAGGGGGATTAACATCAGTAGGGATACAGACAGTAACACAGGGCCCTGGGGGGGGGAGAGGGGTTACTGAGTGACAGTGTGAGGGAGGGGGATTAACATCAGTAGGGATACAGTCAGTAACACAGGGCCCTGGGGGAGAGGGGTTACTGAGTGACAGTGTGAGGGAGGGGGATTAACATCAGTAGGGATACAGTCAGTAACACAGGGCCCTGGGGGAGAGGGGTTACTGAGTGACAGTGTGAGGGAGGGGGATTAACATCAGTAGGGATACAGTCAGTAACACAGGGCCCTGGGGGGGGGGGGGGGGGGGGGGGTTACTGAGGGACAGTGTGAGGGATCTGGATTAACATCAGTAGGGATACAGTCAGTAACACAGGGCCCTGGGGGGGAGAGGGGTTACTGAGTGACAGTGTGAGGGAGGGGGATTAACATCAGTAGGGATACAGTCAGTAACACAGGGCACTGGGGGGGAGAGGGGTTACTGAGGGACAGTGTGAGGGAGGGGGATTAACATCAGTAGGGATACAGTCAGTAACACAGGGCCCTGGGGGGGAGAGGGGTTACTGAGTGACAGTGTGAGGGAGGGGGATTAACATCAGGAGGGATACAGTCAGTAACACAGGGCCCTGGGGGGGGAGAGGGGTTACTGAGTGACAGTGTGAGGGAGGGGGATTAACATCAGTAGGGATACAGTCAGTAACACAGGGCTCTGGGGGGGAGAGGGGTTACTGAGTGACAGTGTGAGGGAGCTGGATTAACATCAGTAGGGATACAGTCAGTAACACAGGGCACTGGGGGGGAGAGGGGTTACTGAGTGAGAGTGTGAGGGAGGGGGATTAACATCAGTAGGGATACAGTCAGTAACACAGGGCACTGGGGGGGGAGAGGGGTTACTGAGTGACAGTGTGAGGGAGGGGGATTAACATCAGTAGGGATACAGTCAGTAACACAGGGCACTGGGGGGGGAGAGGGGTTACTGAGTGACAGTGTGAGGGAGGGGGATTAACATCAGTAGGGATACAGTCAGTAACACAGGGCACTGGGGGGGAGAGAGGGGTTACTGAGGGACAGTGTGAGGGAGGGGGATTAACATCAGTAGGGATACAGTCAGTAACACGGGGCCCTGGTGGGGGGAGAGGGGTTACTGAGGGACAGTGTGAGGGAGGGGGATTAACATCAGTAGGGATACAGTCAGTAACACAGGGCACTGGGGGGGAGAGGGGTTACTGACTGACAGTGTGGGGGAGGGGGATTAACATCAGTAGGGATACAGTCAGTAACACAGGGCACTGGGGGGAGAGGGGTTACTGAGTGACAGTGTGAGGGAGGGGGATTAACATCAGTAGGGATACAGTCAGTAACACAGGGCTCTGGGGGGGAGAGGGGTTACTGAGTGACAGTGTGAGGGAGGGGGATTAACATCAGTAGGGATACAGTCAGTAACACAGGGCTCTGGGGGGAGAGGGGTTACTGAGGGACAGTGTGAGGGAGGGGGATTAACATCAGTAGGGATACAGTCAGTAACACAGGGGCTGGGGGGGAGAGGGGTTACTGAGGGACAGTGTGAGGGAGGGGGATTAACATCAGTAGGGATACAGTCAGTAACACAGGGCACTGGGGGGAGAGGGGTTACTGAGGGACAGTGTGAGGGAGGGGGATTAACATCAGTAGGGATACAGTCAGTAACACAGGGGCTGGGGGGGAGAGGGGTTACTGAGGGACAGTGTGAGGGAGGGGGATTAACATCAATAGGGATACAGTCAGTAACACAGGGGGCTGGGGGGGAGAGGGGTTACTGAGTGATAGTGTGAGGGAGCTGGATTAACATCAGTAGGGATACAGTCAGTAACACAGGGCCCTGGGGGGGAGAGGGGTTACTGAGTGACAGTGTGAGGGAGCTGGATTAACATCAGTAGGGATACAGTCAGTAACACAGGGCACTGGGGGGAGAGGGGTTACTGAGTGAGAGTGTGAGGGAGGGGGATTAACATCAGTAGGGATACAGTCAGTAACACAGGGCACTGGGGGGATAGGGGTTACTGAGTGACAGTGTGAGGGAGGTGGATTAACATCAGTAGGGATACAGTCAGTAACACAGGGCTCTGGGGGGGAGAGGGGTTACTGAGTGACAGTGTGAGGGAGGGGGATTAACATCAGTAGGGATACAGTCAGTAACACAGGGCTCTGGGGGGGAGAGGGGTTACTGAGGGACAGTGTGAGGGAGGGGGATTAACATCAGTAGGGATACAGTCAGTAACACAGGGGCTGGGGGGGAGAGGGGTTACTGAGGGACAGTGTGAGGGAGGGGGATTAACATCAGTAGGGATACAGTCAGTAACACAGGGGCTGGGGGGGAGAGGGGTTACTGAGGGACAGTGTGAGGGAGGGGGATTAACATCAATAGGGATACAGTCAGTAACACAGGGCCCTGGGGGGGGGAGAGGGGTTACTGAGTGATAGTGTGAGGGAGCTGGATTAACATCAGTAGGGATACAGTCAGTAACACAGGGCCCTGGGGGGGGAGAGGGGTTACTGAGTGACAGTGTGAGGGAGGGGGATTAACATCAGTAGGGATACAGTCAGTAACACAGGGCACTGGGGGGGGAGAGGGGTTACTGAGTGACAGTGTGAGGGAGGGGGATTAACATCAGTAGGGATACAGTCAGTAACACAGGGCACTGGGGGGGAGAGGGGTTACTGAGGGACAGTGTGAGGGAGCTGGATTAACATCAGTAGGGATACAGTCAGTAACACAGGGCACTGGGGGGGAGCGGGGTTACTGAGGGACAGTGTGAGGGAGGGGGATTAACATCAGGAGGGATACAGTCAGTAACACAGGGCCTTGGGGGGAGAGGGTTTACTGAGTGACAGTGTGAGGGAGGGGGATTAACATCAGTAGGGATACAGTCAGTAACACAGGGCCCTGGGGGGAGAGGGGTTACTGAGTGACAGTGTGAGGGAGCTGGATTAACATCAGTAGGGATACAGTCAGTAACACAGGGCACTGGGGGAGAGAGGGGTTACTGAGTGACAGTGTGAGGGAGGGGGATTAACATCAGTAGGGATACAGTCAGTAACACAGGGCACTGGGGGGGAGAGGGGTTACTGAGTGACAGTGTGAGGGAGGGGGATTAACATCAGTAGGGATACAGTCAGTAACACAGGGCACTGGGGGGAGAGGGGTTACTGAGTGACAGTGTGAGGGAGGGGGATTTACATCAGTAGGGATACAGTCAGTAACACAGGGCACTGGGGGGAGAGGGGTTACTGAGTGACAGTGTGAGGGAGGGGGATTTACATCAGTAGGGATACAGTCAGTAACACAGGGCACTGGGGGGAGAGGGGTTACTGAGTGACAGTGTGAGGGAGGGGGATTTACATCAGTAGGGATACAGTCAGTAACACAGGGCCCTGGGGGGGGAGAGGGGTTACTGAGTGACAGTGTGAGGGAGCTGGATTAACATCAGTAGGGATACAGTCAGTAACACAGGGCCCTGGGGGGGGAGAGGGGTTACTGAGGGACAGTGTGAGGGAGGGGGATTAACATCAGTAGGGATACAGTCAGTAACACAGGGCCCTGGGGGGGGAGAGGGGTTACTGAGTGACAGTGTGAGGGAGGGGGATTAACATCAGTAGGGATACAGTCAGTAACACAGGGCCCTGGGGGGGGAGAGGGGTTACTGAGTGACAGTGTGAGGGAGGGGGATTAACATCAGTAGGGATACAGTCAGTAACACAGGGCACTGGGGGGAGAGGGGTTACTGAGTGACAGTGTGAGGGAGGGGGATTAACATCAGTAGGGATACAGTCAGTAACACAGGGCCCTGGGGGGGGAGAGGGGTTACTGAGTGACAGTGTGAGGGAGGGGGATTAACATCAGTAGGGATACAGTCAGTAACACAGGGCCCTGGGGGGGGAGAGGGGTTACTGAGTGACAGTGTGAGGGAGGGGGATTAACATCAGTAGGGATACAGTCAGTAACACAGGGCACTGGGGGGAGAGGGGTTACTGAGTGACAGTGTGAGGGAGGGGGATTAACATCAGTAGGGATGCAGTCAGTAACACAGGGCACTGGGGGGAGAGGGGTTACTGAGTGACAGTGTGAGGGAGGGGGATTAACATCAGTAGGGATACAGTCAGTAACACAGGGCACTGGGGGGGGAGAGGGGTTACTGAGTGACAGTGTGAGGGAGGGGGATTAACATCAGTAGGGATACAGTCAGTAACACAGGGCACTGGGGGGAGAGGGGTTACTGAGTGACAGTGTGAGGGAGGGGGATTAACATCAGTAGGGATACAGTCAGTAACACAGGGCCCTGGGGGAGAGAGTGTTTGATGGGGGGACAGTGTAGAGGGAGCTTTACTCTGTATCTAACACCGTGCTATCCCTGTCCCTGGGAGTGTTTGGATGGGGGGACAGTGTAGAGGGAGCTTTACTCTGTATCTAACCCTGTGCTGTCCCTGTCCCTGGGAGTGTTTGTTGGGGGTACAGTGTAGAGGGAGCTTTACTCTGTGTCTGACATGGTGCCCTGTCAGCATTTGATGGATGTCTGTGATAACCAGTTGCACTTGTGACCCTAAACAGTTTGTGTGTGTGTGTGTGTGTGTGCGCGTCTGTCTGTATTGGTCTGTGTGTTTGTCTGTGCGTGGGCGTCTGTGTTTGCGTGTGTGCGCGTCTGAGTGTGTGTTTGTCTGTGTGTGTGTGTGTCTGTCTGTCTGTCTGTCTGTCCGTGTGTTTGTGTGTGCTCATCTGTGTTTATGTATGTGTTTGTGTGTGTTTGCGTGTGTTTGTGTGTGTGTTTGTGTGTGTGCACACGTCTGTGTTTGTCTGTGTGTGCACGTCTGTGTTTGTGTGTGTGTGTATATGTGTGTGTGTGTGTCTGTGTTTGTGTGTGTGTGTATATGTGTGTGTGTGTGTCTGTGTTTGTGTGTGTGTGTATATGTGTGTGTGTGTGTCTGTGTATGTGTGTGTGTGTATATGTGTGTGTGTGTGTCTGTGTATGTGTGTGTGTATATGTGTGTGTGTGTGTCTGTGTATGTGTGTGTGTGTGTGTGTGTGCACACGTCTGTGTTTATTTGTGCGTGTTTGCACGTCTGTGTTTGTCTGTGTGTGCGTGCGCGTCTGTGTTTGTGTGTGTGTGTATATGTGTGTGTGTGTGTCTGTGTATGTGTGTGTGTGTGTGTGTGTGTGTCTGTGTGTGTGTGCACACGTCTGTGTTTATTTGTGCGTGTTTGCACGTCTGTGTTTGTCTGTGTGTGCGTGTCTCTGTGTGTGCGTGTTTGTCTGTGTGTGTGTCTGTCTGTCTCTGTGTGTGTGTGTGCGTGTGTGTGCGTTGGTCTGTGTATCTCTGGGTGGGTATATGTGATTATTGCTGTAATCTGTGACCCGGGGAATGTTCCGGAAGACCATCCAGGGATTTGATGGCCTGATCAGTAAAGCACAGACAATGGGGGTTATAGAGGGATCAGATGATTCACTCGGAGTCATTCAGAGTCAGCCCAGGGTGAACGACGGGAATTCACAGAGTGTTCCCATCGTCACGAACCTCTCCACACGAACCTAATCCACGTCAGCTCAGTGTCCCAGGGTTAACGTCAGATCACACTCACACCCCTCACTGTAACACACTGATATACCCCACACCCCTCACAGGAACACCCTGATATACCCCACACCCCTCACAGTAACACAGTGATATACCTCACACCCCTCACAGTAACACAGTGATACACCCCTCACAGTAACACAGTGATACACCCCTCACAGTAACACAGTGATACACCCCTCACTGTAACACAGTGATACACCCCTCACTGTAACACAGTGATACACCCCTCACAGTAACACCCTGATAAACCCCACACTGTAACACCCTGATACACCCCTCACTGTAACACCCTGATATACCCCACACCCCTCACAGTAACACAGTGATACACCCCTAACAGTAACACAGTGATATACCTCACACCCCTCACAGTAACACAGTGATACACCCCTCACAGTAACACAGTGATATACCCCTCACAGTAACACAGTGATACACCCCTCACTGTAACAGAGTGATACACCCCTCACTGTAACACAGTGATACACCCCTCACTGTAACACAGTGATACACCCCTCACTGTAACACCATGATACACCCCTCACTGTAACACAGTGATACACCCCACACTGTAACACAGTGATACACCCCTCACTGTAACACAGTGATACACCCCTCACAGTAACACAGTGATACACCCCTCACTGTAACACAGTGATACACCCCTCACTGTAACACAGTGATACACCCCTCACTGTAACACAGTGATACACCCCTCACTGTAACACAGTGATATACCCCTCACTGTAACACAGTGATACACCCCTCACTGTAACACAGTGATACACCCCTCACTGTAACACAGTGATACACCCCTCACAGTAACACAGTGATATACCCCTCACAGTAACACAGTGATACACCCCTCACTGTAACACAGTGATACACCCCTCACTGTAACACAGTGATACACCCCTCACAGTAACACCCTGATAAACCCCACACTGTAACACCCTGATACACCCCTCACTGTAACACCCTGATATACCCCACACCCCTCACAGTAACACAGTGATACACCCCTAACAGTAACACAGTGATATACCTCACACCCCTCACAGTAACACAGTGATACACCCCTCACAGTAACACAGTGATATACCCCTCACAGTAACACAGTGATACACCCCTCACTGTAACAGAGTGATACACCCCTCACTGTAACACAGTGATACACCCCTCACTGTAACACAGTGATACACCCCTCACTGTAACACAGTGATACACCCCTCACTGTAACAGAGTGATACACCCCACACTGTAACACAGTGATACACCCCTCACTGTAACACAGTGATACACCCCTCACAGTAACACAGTGATACACCCCTCACTGTAACACAGTGATACACCCCTCACTGTAACACAGTGATACACCCCTCACTGTAACACAGTGATACACCCCTCACTGTAACACAGTGATACACCCCTCACTGTAACACAGTGATACACCCCTCACTGTAACACAGTGATACATCCCTCACTGTAACACAGTGATACACCCCTCACTGTAACACCCTGATAAACCCCTCACTGTAACACAGTGATACACCCCTCACTGTAACACAGTGATACACCCCTCACTGTAACACAGTGATACACCCCTCACTGTAACACAGTGATACACCCCTCACTGTAACACAGTGATACACCCCTCACTGTAACACAGTGATATACCCCTCACTGTAACACAGTGATACACCCCTCACTGTAACACCCTGATATACCCCACACTGTAACACCCTGATACACCCCTCACTGTAACACAGTGATACACCCCTCACTGTAACACAGTGATACACCCCTCACTGTAACACAGTGATACACCCCTCACTGTAACACAGTGATACACCCCTCACTGTAACACAGTGATACACCCCTCACTGTAACACAGTGATACACCCCTCACTGTAACACAGTGATACACCCCTCACTGTAACACAGTGATACACCCCTCACTGTAACACAGTGATATACCCCTCACTGTAACACAGTGATACACCCCTCACTGTAACACAGTGATACACCCCTCACTGTAACACCCTGATAAACCCCTCACTGTAACACAGTGATACACCCCTCACTGTAACACAGTGATACACCCCTCACTGTAACACAGTGATACACCCCTCACTGTAACACAGTGATACACCCCTCACTGTAACACAGTGATACACCCCTCACTGTAACACAGTGATATACCCCTCACTGTAACACAGTGATACACCCCTCACTGTAACACCCTGATATACCCCACACTGTAACACCCTGATACACCCCTCACTGTAACACAGTGATACACCCCTCACTGTAACACAGTGATACACCCCTCACAGTAACACAGTGATACACCCCTCACTGTAACACCCTGATATACCCCTCACTGTAACACACTGATATACCCCACACCCCTCACAGTAACACAGTGATACACCCCTCACTGTAACACAGTGATACACCCCTCACTGTAACACAGTGATACACCCCTCACTGTAACACAGTGATACACCCCTCACTGTAACACAGTGATACACCCCTCACTGTAACACCCTGATACACCCCTCACAGTGACACAGTGACACACCCCTCACTGTAACACAGTGATACACCCCTCACTGTAACACCCTGATATACCCCACACCGCTCACTGTAACACAGTGATACACCCCTCACAGTAACACAGTGATACACCACTCACAGTAACACACTGATATACCCCACACCCCTTACTGTAACACAGTGATACACCCCTCACTGTAACACCCTGATATACCCCACACCCCTCACTGTAACACCCTGATATACCCCACACCCCTCACAGTAACACCCTGATACACCCCTCTCTGTAACACAGTGGTACACCCCTCACTGTAACACCCTGATACACCCCTCACTGTAACACCCTGATACACCCCTCACAGTAACACCCTGATATACCCCACACCCCTCACAGTAACACAGTGATACACCCCTAACAGTAACACAGTGATATCCCTCACACCCCTCACAGTAACACAGTGATATACCCCTCACAGTAACACAGTGATATACCCCTCACAGTAACACAGGGATACACCCCTCACTGTAACACAGTGATATATCCCTCACTGTAACACAGTGATACATCCCTCACTGTAACACAGTGATACACCCCTCACTGTAACACCCTGATACACCCCTCACTGTAACACCCCGATATACCCCTCACTGTAACACAGTGATATACCCCTCACAGTAACACAGGGATACACCCCTCACTGTAACACAGTGATATATCCCTCACTGTAACACAGTGATACACCACTCACAGTAACACAGTGATACACCCCTCACTGTAACACCCTGATACACCCCTCACTGTAACACAGTGATATACCCCACACTGTAACACAGTGATACACCCCTCACTGTAACACCCTGATACACCCCTCACTGTAACACAGTGATACACCCCTCACTGTAACACAGTGATACACCCCTCACTGTAACACCCTGATACACCCCTCACTGTAACACCCTGATACACCCCTCTCTGTAACACAGTGATACACCCCTCACTGTAACACAGTGATACACCCCTCACTGTAACACCCTGATACACCCCTCACTGTAACACAGTGATACACCCCTCACAGTAACACAGTGATACACCCCTCACAGTAACACCCTGATACACCCCACACCACTCACAGTAACACAGTGATACACCCCTCACTGTAACACCCTGATACACCCCTCACTGTAACACAGTGATACACCCCTCACTGTAACACAGTGATACGCCCCTCACTGTAACACCCCGATATACCCCACACCCCTCACTGTAACACAGTGATACACCCCTCACAGTAACACAGTGATATACCCCACATCCCTTACTGTAACACAGTGATACACCCCTCACTGTAACACCCTGATACACCCCTCACTGTAACACCCTGATACACCCCTCACTGTAACACCCTGATACACCCCTCACTGTAACACCCTGATACACCCCTCACTGTAACACCCTGATACACCCCTCAGTGTAACACCCTGATATACCCCACACTGTAACACAGTGATACAACCCTCACTGTAACACCCTGATACACCCCTCACTGTAACACCCTGATACACCCCTCACTGTAACACCCTGATACACCCCTCAGTGTAACACCCTGATATACCCCACACTGTAACACAGTGATACACCCCTCACTGTAACACAGTGATACACCCCACACTGTAACACAGTGATACACCCCTCACTGTAACACAGTGATAAACCCCTCACTGTAACACCCTGATATATCCCATACCCCTCACTGTAACACAGTGATAAACCCCTCACTGTAACACCCTGATACACCCCTCACTGTAACACAGTGATACACCCCTCACAGTAAAACCCTGATACACCCCTCACAGTAACACCCTGATACACCCCACACTGTAACACCCTGATACACCCCTAACTGTAACACACTGATATACCCCACACCCCTCACAGTAACACAGTGATACACCCCTCACTGTAACACAGTGATACACCCCTCACAGTAAAACCCTGATACACCCCTCACTGTAACACAGTGATACACCCCTCACTGTAACACAGTGATACACCCCTCACTGTAACACAGTGATACACCCCTCACAGTAAAACCCTGATACACCCCTCACAGTAACACCCTGATACACCCCACACTGTAACACCCTGATACACCCCTAACTGTAACACACTGATATACCCCACACCCCTCACAGTAACACAGTGATACACCCCTCACTGTAACACAGTGATACACCCCTCACTGTAACACAGTGATACACCCCTCACTGTAACACCCTGATACACCCCTCTCTGTAACACCCTGATACACCCCACACTGTAACACAGTGATACACCCCTCACTGTAACACAGTGATACACCCCTCACTGTAACACCCTGATATACCCCACACTGTAACACAGTGATACACCCCTCACTGTAACACAGTGATACACCCCTCACTCTAACACAGTGATACACCCCTCACAGTAACACAGTGATACACCCCTCACTGTAACACCCTGATACACCCCTCACTGTAACACAGTGATACACCCCTCACAGTAACACAGTGATACACCCCTCACTGTAACACCCTGATACACCCCTCACTGTAACACCCTGATACACCCCTCACTGTAACAGTGATACACCCCTCACTGTAACACAGTGATACACCCCTCACAGTAACACAGTGATACACCCCTCACTGTAACACCCTGATACACCCCTCACAGTGACACAGTGACACACCCCTCACTGTAACACAGTGATACACCCCTCACTGTAACACCCTGATATACCCCACACCGCTCACTGTAACACAGTGATACACCACTCACAGTAACACACTGATATACCCCACACCCCTTACTGTAACACAGTGATACAACCCTCACTGTAACACCCTGATATACCCCACACCCCTCACTGTAACACCCTGATATACCCCACACCCCTCACAGTAACACCCTGATACACCCCTCTCTGTAACACAGTGGTACACCCCTCACTGTAACACCCTGATACACCCCTCACTGTAACACCCTGATACACCCCTCACAGTAACACCCTGATATACCCCACACCCCTCACAGTAACACAGTGATACACCCCTAACAGTAACACAGTGATATCCCTCACACCCCTCACAGTAACACAGTGATATACCCCTCACAGTAACACAGTGATATACCCCTCACAGTAACACAGGGATACACCCCTCACTGTAACACAGTGATATATCCCTCACTGTAACACCCTGATACACCCCACACCACTCACAGTAACACAGTGATACACCCCTCACTGTAACACCCTGATACACCCCTCACTGTAACACAGTGATATACCCCACACTGTAACACAGTGATACACCCCTCACTGTAACACCCTGATACACCCCTCACTGTAACACAGTGATACACCCCTCACTGTAACACAGTGATACACCCCTCACTGTAACACCCTGATGCACCCCTCACTGTAACACCCTGATACACCCCTCACTGTAACACCCTGATACACCCCTCTCTGTAACACAGTGATACACCCCTCACTGTAACACAGTGATACACCCCTCACTGTAACACCCTGATACACCCCTCACTGTAACACAGTGATACACCCCTCACTGTAACACAGTGATACACCCCTCACTGTAACACCCTGATGCACCCCTCACTGTAACACCCTGATACACCCCTCACTGTAACACCCTGATACACCCCTCTCTGTAACACAGTGATACACCCCTCACTGTAACACAGTGATACACCCCTCACTGTAACACCCTGATACACCCCTCACTGTAACACAGTGATACACCCCTCACAGTAACACAGTGATACACCCCTCACAGTAACACCCTGATACACCCCACACCACTCACAGTAACACAGTGATACACCCCTCACTGTAACACCCTGATACACCCCTCACTGTAACACAGTGATACACACCTCACTGTAACACAGTGATACGCCCCTCACTGTAACACCCCGATATACCCCACACCCCTCACTGTAACACAGTGATACACCCCTCACAGTAACACAGTGATACACCACTCACAGTAACACACTGATATACCCCACATCCCTTACTGTAACACAGTGATACACCCCTCACTGTAACACCCTGATACACCCCTCACAGTAACACACTGATACACCCCTCACTGTAACACCCTGATACACCCCTCACTGTAACACCCTGATACACCCCTCACTGTAACACCCTGATACACCCCTCACTGTAACACCCTGATATACCCCTCACTGTAACACCCTGATACACCCCTCAGTGTAACACCCTGATATACCCCACACTGTAACACAGTGATACACCCCTCACTGTAACACAGTGATACACCCCACACTGTAACACAGTGATACACCCCTCACTGTAACACAGTGATAAACCCCTCACTGTAACACCCTGATATATCCCATACCCCTCACTGTAACACAGTGATAAACCCCTCACTGTAACACCCTGATACACCCCTCACTGTAACACAGTGATACACCCCTCACTGTAACACAGTGATACACCCCTCACAGTAAAACCCTGATACACCCCTCACAGTAACACCCTGATACACCCCACACTGTAACACCCTGATACACCCCTCACTGTAACACACTGATATACCCCACACTCCTCACAGTAACACAGTGATACACCCCTCACTGTAACACCCTGATACACCCCTCACTGTAACACAGTGATACACCCCTCACTGTAACACCCTGATACACCCCTCTCTGTAACACCCTGATACACCCCACACTGTAACACAGTGATACACCCCTCACTGTAACACCCTGATATACCCCTCACTGTAACACCCTGATACACCCCTCACTGTAACACAGTGATACACCCCTCACAGTAACACAGTGATACACCCCTCACTGTAACACAGTGATACACCCCTCACTGTAACACCCTGATACACCCCTCACTGTAACACCCTGATACACCCCTCACTGTAACACAGTGATACACCCCTCACTGTAACACAGTGATACACCCCTCACTGTAACACCCTGATACACCCCTCACAGTAACACAGTGATACACCCCTCACTGTAACACAGTGATACACCCCTCACAGTAACACCCTGATATACCCCTCACTGTAACACAGTGATACACCCCTCACTGTAACACCCTGATATACCCCACACCCCTCACAGTAACACAGTGATACACCCCTCACTGTAACACAGTGATACACCCCTCACTGTAACACCCTGATAAACCCCTCACAGTAACACAGTGATACACCCCTCACTGTAACACAGTGATACACCCCTCACTGTAACACCCTGATACACCCCTCACTGTAACACAGTGATACACCCCTCACAGTAACACGCTGATATACCCCTCACTGTAACACAGTGATACACCCCTCACTGTAACACAGTGATACACCCCTCACAGTAACACCCTGATACACCCCTCACTGTAACACAGTGATACACCCTTCACTGTAACACCCTGATATACACCACACTGTAACACAGTGATACACCCCTCACTGTAACACAGTGATACACCCCTCACTGTAACACCCTGATATACCCCTCACTGTAACACAGTGATACACCCCTCACTGTAACACAGTGATACACCCCTCACTGTAACACAGTGATACACCCCTCACTGTAACACCCTGATATACCCCTCACTGTAACACAGTGATACACCCCTCACTGTAACACCCTGATATACCCCTCACTGTAACACAGTGATACACCCCTCACTGTAACACCCTGATACACCCCTCACTGTAACACCCTGATACACCCCTCACTGTAACACCCTGATATACCCCACACTGTAACACAGTGATACACCCCACACTGTAACACAGTGATACACCCCTCACAGTAACACAGTGATACACCCCTCACTGTAACACCCTGATATACCCCTCACTGTAACACAGTGATACACCCCTCACTGGAACACAGTGATACACCCCTCACAGTAACACAGTGATACACCCCTCACTGTAACACCCTGATACACCCCTCACTGTAACACCCTGATACACCCCTCACTGTAACACCCTGATATACCCCACACTGTAACACAGTGATACACCCCTCACTGTAACACAGTGATACACCCCACACTGTAACACAGTGATACACCCCTCACAGTAACACAGTGATACACCCCTCACTGTAACACCCTGATACACCCCTCACTGTAACACCCTGATACACCCCTCACTGTAACACCCTGATATACCCCACACTGTAACACAGTGATACACCCCTCACTGTAACACAGTGATACACCCCACACTGTAACACAGTGATACACCCCTCACAGTAACACAGTGATACACCCCTCACTGTAACACCCTGATACACCCCTCACTGTAACACCCTGATACACCCCTCACTGTAACACAGTGATACACCCCTCACTGTAACACAGTGATACACCCCTCACAGTAACACAGTGATACACCCCTCACAGTAACACAGTGATACACCCCTCACTGTAACACCCTGATGCGCCCCTCACTGTAACACAGTGATACGCCCCTCACTGTAACACAGTGATACGCCCCTCACTGTAACACAGTGATACACCCCTCACAGTAACACAGTGATACACCCTCACTGTAACACAGTGATACACCCCTCACTGTAACACAGTGATACATCCCTCACTGTAACACAGTGATACACCCCTCACTGTAACACAGTGATACACCCCTCACTGTAACACAGTGATACACCCCTCACAGTAACACAGTGATACACCCCTCACAGTAACACAGTGATACACCCCTCACTGTAACACCCTGATGCGCCCCTCACTGTAACACAGTGATACGCCCCTCACAGTAACACAGTGATACACCCTCACTGTAACACAGTGATACACCCCTCACTGTAACACAGTGATACATCCCTCACTGTAACACAGTGATACACCCCTCACTGTAACACAGTGATACATCCCTCACTGTAACACCCTGATACACCCCTCACTGTAACACAGTGATATACCCCACACTGTAACACAGTGATACACCCCTCACTGTAACACAGTGATACACCCCTCACAGTAACAGAGTGATACACCCCTCACAGTAACACAGTGATACACCCCTCACTGTAACACCGTGATAAACCCCTCACAGTAACACAGTGATACACCCCTCACTGTAACACAGTGATACACCCCTCACTGTAACACAGTGATACACCCCTCACAGTAACACAGTGATACACCCCTCTCTGTAACACAGTGATACACCCCTCACTGTAACACCCTGATACACCCCTCACTGTAACACAGTGATACACCCCTCACTGTAACACCCTGATACACCCCTCACTGTAACACCCTGATACACCCCTCACTGTAACACCCTGATACACCCCTCACTGTAACACCCTGATACACCCCTCACTGTAACACAGTGATAAACCCCTCACAGTAACACAGTGATACACCCCTCACTGTAACACAGTGATACACCCCTCACTGTAACACCCTGATAAACCCCTCACTGTAACACAGTGATACACCCCTCACTGTAACACAGTGATACACCCCTCACTGTAACACCCTGATACACCCCTCACAGTAACACCCTGATACAGCCCTCACAGTAACACAGTGATACACCCCTCACTGTAACACAGTGATACACCCCTCACTGTAACACCCTGATACACCCCTCACAGTAACACCCTGATACACCCCTCACTGTAACACAGTGATACACCCCTCACTGTAACACAGTGATACACCCCTCACAGTAACACAGTGATACACCCCTCACTGTAACACAGTGATACACCCCTCTCTGTAACACCCTGATACACCCCACACCCCTCACAGTAACACAGTGATACACCCCTCACTGTAACACCCTGATACACCCCTCACTGTAACACCCTGATACACCCCACACCCCTCACTGTAACACACTGGTATACCCCACACCCGTCACTGTAACACCCTGATATACCCCACACCCCACACAGTAACACCCTGATACACCCCTCACTGTAACACAGTGATATACCCCACACCCCTCACTGTAACACCCTGATATACCCCACACCCCTCACTGTAACACACTGATATACCCCACACCCCTCACTGTAACACCCTGATATACCCCACACCCCTCACTGTAACACCCTGATATACCCCACACCCCTCACTGTAACACACTGATATACCCCACACCCCTCACTGTAACACACTGATACACCCCACACCCCTCACTGTAACACCCTGATAGACCCCTCACTGTAACACACTGATATACCCCTCACTGTAACAACCTGATATACCCCTCACCCCTCACTGTAACAACCTGATATACCCCACACCCCTCACTGTAACACCGTGATACACCCCTCACTGTAACACACTCATATACCCCACACCCCTCACTGTAACACCCTGATACACCCCACACCCCTCACTATAACACACTGATATACCCCACACCCCTCACTGTAACTCAGTGATATACCCCACACCCCTCACTGTAACACCCTGATACACCCCACACCCCTCACTATAACACACTGATATACCCCACACCCCTCACTGTAACTCAGTGATATACCCCTCACCCCTCACTGTAACAACCTGATATACCCCACACCCCTCACTGTAACACAGTGATATACCCCTCACCCCTCACTGTAACACACTGATATACCCCACACCCCTCACTGTAACACAGTCATATACCCTACACCCCTCACTGTAACACCGTGATACACCCCTCACAGTAACACAGTGATACACCCCTCACTGTAACACCCTGATACACCCCTCACTGTAACACAGTGATACACCCCTCAATGTAACACAGTGATACACCCCTCACTGTAACACCCTGATACACCCCTCACTGTAACACAGTGATACACCCCTCACTGTAACACAGTGATACACCCCTCACTGTAAAACCCTGATACACCCCTCACAGTAACACCCTGATACACCCCACACTGTAACACCCTGATACACCCCACACAGTAACACAGTGATACACCCCTCACTGTAACACCCTGATACACCCCTCACAGTAACACAGTGATACACCCCTCACTGTAACACAGTGATACACCCCTCACTGTAACACCCTGATATACCCCTCTCTGTAACACCCTGATACACCCCTCTCTGTAACACAGTGATACACCCCTCACTGTAACACCCTGATATACCCCACACCCCTCACAGTAACACAGTGATACACCCCTCACTGTAACACAGTGATACACCCCTCACTGTAACACCCTGATACACCCCTCACAGTAACACAGTGATACACCCCTCACCGTAACACAGTGATACACCCCTCACTGTAACACCCTGATACACCCCTCACTGTAACACCCTGATATACCCCACACTGTAACACCCTGATACACCCCACACTGTAACACAGTGATACACCCCTCACTGTAACACCCTGATATACCCCACACCCCGATATACCCCACACCCCTCACAGTAACACAGTGATACACCCCTCACTGTAACACAGTGATACACCCCTCACTGTAACACCCTGATACACCCCTCACTGTAACACAGTGATACACCCCTCACTGTAACACAGTGATACACCCCTCACTGTAACACAGTGATACACCCCTCACTGTAACACCCCGATATACCCCACACCCCTCACTGTAACACAGTGATACACCCCTCACTGTAACACAGTGATACACCACTCACAGTAACACACTGATATACCCCACACCCCTTACTGTAACACAGTGATACACCCCTCACTGTAACACCCTGATACACCCCTCACTGTAACACCCTGATACACCCCTCACTGTAACACAGTAATACACCCCTCACTGTAACACAGTGATAAACCCCTCACTGTAACACCCTGATACACCCCTCACTGTAACACAGTGATACACCCCTCACTGTAACACAGTGATACACCCCTCACTGTAACACCCTGATACACCCCTCACAGTAACACCCTGATACACCCCACACTGTAACACCCTGATACACCCCACACTGTAACACCCTGATACACCCCTCACAGTAACACAGAGATACACCCCTCACTGTAACACAGTGATACACCCCTCACAGTAACACCCTGATACACCCCTCACAGTAACACCCTGATACACCCCTCACTGTAACACAGTGATACACCCCTCTCTGTAACACCCTGATACACCCCACACCCCTCACAGTAACACAGTGATACATCCCTCTCTGTAACACCCTGATACACCCCTCACTGTAACACCCTGATACACCCCACACCCCTCACTGTAACACACTGGTATACCCCACACCCGTCACTGTAACACCCTGATATACCCCAGACCCCACACAGTAACACCCTGATACACCCCTCACTGTAACACAGTGATATACCCCACACCCCTCACTGTAACACCCTGATATACCCCACACCCCTCACTGTAACACACTGATATACCCCACACCCCTCACTGTAACACCCTGATATACCCCACACCCCTCACTGTAACACACTGATATACCCCACACCCCTCACTGTAACACACTGATACACCCCACACCCCTCACTGTAACACCCTGATACACCCCTCACTGTAACACCCTGATATACCCCACACCCCTCACTGTAACACCCTGATATACCCCACACCCCTCACTGTAACACACTGATATACCCCTCACCCCTCACTGTAACAACCTGATATACCCCACACCCCTCACTGTAACACCCTGATACACCCCTCACTGTAACACACTCATATACCCCACACCCCTCACTGTAACACCCTGATACACCCCACACCCCTCACTATAACACACTGATATACCCCACACCCCTCACTGTAACTCAGTGATATACCCCACACCCCTCACTGTAACACCCTGATACACCCCACACCCCTCACTATAACACACTGATATACCCCACACCCCTCACTGTAACTCAGTGATATACCCCTAACCCCTCACTGTAACTCAGTGATATACCCCACAGCCCTCACTGTAACACAGTGATATACCCCTCACCCCTCTCTGTAACACACTGATATACCCCACACCCCTCACTGTAACACAGTCATATACCCTACACCCATCACTGTAACACCCTGATACACCCCTCACAGTAACACAGTGATACACCCCTCACTGTAACACCCTGATACACCCCTCACTGTAACACAGTCATACACCCCTCACTGTAACACCCTGATATACCCCACACCCCTCACAGTAACACAGTGATACACCCCTCACAGTAACACAGTGATACACCCCTCACTGTAACACCCTGATACACCCCTCACTGTAACACAGTGATACACCCCTCACTGTAACACAGTGATACACCCCTCACTGTAAAACCCTGATACACCCCTCACAGTAACACCCTGATACACCCCTCACTGTAACACAGTGATACACCCCTCACTGTAAAACCCTGATACACCCCTCACAGTAACACCCTGATACACCCCTCACTGTAACACACTGATATACCCTACACCCCTCACAGTAACACAGTGATACAGCCCTCACTGTAACACCCTGATACACCCCTCAAAGTAACACACTGATACACCCCTCTCTGTAACACCCTGATACACCCCTCTCTGTAACACAGTGATACACCCCTCACTGTAACACAGTAATACACCCCTCACTGTAACACCCTGATATATCCCATACCCCTCACAGTAACACAGTGATAAACCCCTCACTGTAACACCCTGATACACCCCTCACTGTAACACAGTGATACACCCCTCACTGTAACACAGTGATACACCCCTCACTGTAACACCCTGATACACCCCTCACAGTAACACCCTGATACATCCCACACTGTAACACCCTGATACACCCCTCATTGTAACACCCTGATACACCCCTCAGTGTAACACCCTGATATACCCCACACTGTAACACAGTGATACACCCCTCACTGTAACACAGTGATACACCCCTCACTGTAACACCCTGATACACCCCTCACTGTAACACAGTGATACACCCCTCACTGTAACACAGTGATACACCCCTCACTGTAACACAGTGATACACCCCTCACTGTAACACCCTGATACACCCCTCACTGTAACACCCTGATACACCCCTCACTGTAACACCCTGATATACCCCACACTGTAACACAGTGATACACCCCTCACTGTAACACAGTGATACACCCCTCACTGTAACACAGTGATACACCCCTCACAGTAACACAGTGATACACCCCTCACTGTAACACAGTGATACACCCCTCACTGTAACACAGTGATACACCCCTCACTGTAACACAGTGATACACCCCACACTGTAACACAGTGATACACCCCTCACTGTAACACAGTGATACACCCCTCACTGTAACACAGTGATACACCCCTCACTGTAACACCCTGATACACCCCTCACTGTAACACAGTGATACACCCCTCACTGTAACACAGTGATACACCCCTCACTGTAACACAGTGATACACCCCTCACTGTAACACCCTGATACACCCCTCACTGTAACACCCTGATACACCCCTCACTGTAACACAGTGATACACCCCTCACTGTAACACAGTGATACACCCCTCACTGTAACACAGTGATACACCCCTCACTGTAACACCCTGATACACCCCTCACTGTAACACCCTGATACACCCCTCACTGTAACACCCTGATATACCCCACACTGTAACACAGTGATACACCCCTCACTGTAACACAGTGATACACCCCTCACTGTAACACAGTGATACACCCCACACTGTAACACAGTGATACACCCCTCACTGTAACACAGTGATACACCCCTCACTGTAACACCCTGATACACCCCTCACTGTAACACCCTGATACACCCCTCACTGTAACACAGTGATACACCCCTCACTGTAACACAGTGATACACCCCTCACTGTAACACAGTGATACACCCCTCACTGTAACACCCTGATACACCCCTCACTGTAACACCCTGATACACCCCTCACTGTAACACAGTGATACACCCCTCACTGTAACACAGTGATACACCCCTCACTGTAACACAGTGATACACCCCTCACTGTAACACCCTGATACACCCCTCACTGTAACACCCTGATACACCCCTCACTGTAACACCCTGATATAACCCACACTGTAACACAGTGATACACCCCTCACTGTAACACAGTGATACACCCCTCACTGTAACACAGTGATACACCCCTCACTGTAACACCCTGATACACCCCTCACTGTAACACCCTGATACACCCCTCACTGTAACACCCTGATACACCCCTCTCTGTAACACCCTGATACACCCCACACTGTAACACAGTGATACACCCCTCACTGTAACACCCTGATATACCCCACACCCCTCACAGTAACACAGTGATAAACCCCTCACTGTAACACAGTGATACACCCCTCACTGTAACACCCTGATACACCCCTCACTGTAACACCCTGATACACCCCTCACTGTAACACAGTGATACACCCCTCACTGTAACACCCTGATACACCCCTCACAGTAACACCCTGATATACCCCACACCCCTCACTGTAACACAGTGATACACCCCTCTCTGTAACACCCTGATACACCCCACACCCCTCACAGTAACACAGTGATACACCCCTCTCTGTAACACCCTGATACACCCCTCACTGTAACACCCTGATACACCCCACACCCCTCACTGTAACACACTGGTATACCCCACACCCGTCACTGTAACACCCTGATATACCCCACACCCCTCACTGTAACACCCTGATACACCCCTCACTGTAACACAGTGATATACCCCACACCCCTCACTGTAACACCCTGATATACCCCACACCCCTCACTGTAACACACTGACATACCCCACACCCCTCACTGTAACACCCTGATATACCCCACACCCCTCACTGTAACACACTGATATACCCCACACCCCTCACTGTAACACACTGATACACCTCACACCCTTCACTGTAACACACTGATATACCCCACACCCCTCACTGTAACACACTGATATACCCCTCACTGTAACAACCTGATATACCCCACACCCCTCACTGTAACACCCTGATATACCCCACACCCCTCACTGTAACACAGTGATATACCCCTCACCCCTCACTGTAACAACCTGATATACCCCACACCCCTCACTGTAACACCCTGATACACCCCTCACTGTAACACACTGATATACCCCACACCCCTCACTGTAACACACTGATATACCCCACACCCCTCACTGTAACACACTGATATACCCCACACCCCTCACTGTAACTCAGTGATATACCCCACACCCCTCACTGTAACAACCTGATATACCCCACACCCCTCACTGTAACACACTGATATACCCCACACCCCTCACTGCAACACAGTGATATATCCCACACCCCTCACTGTAACACCCTGATATACCCCTCACCCCTCACTGTAACACACTGATATACCTCACACCCCTCACTGTAACACAGTGATATACCCCACACCCCTCACTGTAACACCCTGATATAACCCACACCCTCACTGTAACACTCACTGATATACCCCTCACCCCTCACTGTAACACACTGATATACCTCACACCCCTCACTGTAACACACTGATATACCTCACACCCCTCACTGTAACACAGTGATATACCCCTCACCCCTCACTGTAACACAGTGATATACCCTACACCCATCACTGTAACACCCTGATACACCCCTCACAGTAACACAGTGATACACCCCTCACTGTAACACCCTGATACACCCCTCACTGTAACACAGTAATACACCCCTCACTGTAACACACTGATATACCCCACACCCCTCACAGGAACACCCTGATATACCCCACACCCCTCACAGTAACACAGTGATATACCTCACACCCCTCACAGTAACACAGTGATACACCCCTCACAGTAACACAGTGATACACCCCTCACTGTAACACAGTGATACACCCCTCACTGTAACACAGTGATACACCCCTCACAGTAACACCCTGATAAACCCCACACTGTAACACCCTGATACACCCCTCACAGTAACACCCTGAAAAACCCCACACTGTAACACCCTGATACACCCCTCACTGTAACACCCTGATATACCCCACACCCCTCACAGTAACACAGTGATACACCCCTAACAGTAACACAGTGATATACCTCACACCCCTCACAGTAACACAGTGATACACCCCTCACAGTAACACAGTGATATACCCCTCACTGTAACACAGTGATACACCCCTCACAGTAACACCCTGATAAACCCCACACTGTAACACCCTGATACACCCCTCACTGTAACACCCTGATATACCCCACACCCCTCACAGTAACACAGTGATACACCCCTAACAGTAACACAGTGATATACCTCACACCCCTCACAGTAACACAGTGATACACCCCTCACAGTAACACAGTGATATACCCCTCACAGTAACACAGTGATACACCCCTCACTGTAACAGAGTGATACACCCCTCACTGTAACAGAGTGATACACCCCTCACTGTAACACAGTGATACACCCCACACTGTAACACAGTGATACACCCCTCACAGTAACACAGTGATACACCACTCACAGTAACACACTGATATACCCCACACCCCTTACTGTAACACCCTGATATACCCCACACCCCTCACAGTAACACCCTGATACACCCCTCTCTGTAACACAGTGGTACACCCCTCACTGTAACACCCTGATACACCCCTCACTGTAACACCCTGATACACCCCTCACAGTAACACCCTGATATACCCCACACCCCTCACAGTAACACAGTGATACACCCCTCACAGTAACACAGTGATATACCCCTCACAGTAACACAGGGATACACCCCTCACTGTAACACAGTGATACATCCCTCACTGTAACACAGTGATACACCCCTCACTGTAACACCCTGATACACCCCACACCACTCACAGTAACACAGTGATACACCCCTCACTGTAACACCCTGATACACCCCTCACTGTAACACAGTGATATACCCCACACTGTAACACAGTGATACACCCCTCACTGTAACACCCTGATACACCCCTCACTGTAACACAGTGATACACCCCTCACTGTAACACAGTGATACACCCCTCACTGTAACAGCCTGATACACCCCTCACTGTAACACCCTGATACACCCCTCACTGTAACACAGTGATACACCCCACACTGTAACACAGTGATACACCCCTCACTGTAACACAGTGATACACCCCTCACTGTAACACCCTGATACACCCCTCACTGTAACACAGTGATACAACCCTCACAGTAACACAGTGATACACCCCTCACAGTAACACCCTGATACACCCCACACCACTCACAGTAACACAGTGATACACCCCTCACTGTAACACCCTGATACACCCCTCACTGTAACACAGTGATACACCCCTAACTGTAACACCCCGATATACCCCACACCCCTCACTGTAACACAGTGATACACCCCTCACAGTAACACAGTGATACACCACTCACAGTAACACAGTGATACACCACTCACAGTAACACACTGATATACCCCACATCCCTTACTGTAACACAGTGATACACCCCTCACTGTAACACCCTGATACACCCCTCACTGTAACACCCTGATACACCCCTCACTGTAACACCCTGATACACCCCTCACTGTAACACCCTGATACACCCCTCACTGTAACACCCTGATACACCCCTCACTGTAACACAGTGATACACCCCTCACTGTAACACAGTGATACACCCCTCACTGTAACACCCTGATACACCCCTCACTGTAACACCCCGATATACCCCACACCCCTCACTGTAACACAGTGATACACCCCTCACTGTAACACCCTGATACACCCCTCACTGTAACACCCCGATATACCCCACAACCCTCACTGTAACACAGTGATACACCCCTCACTGTAACACAGTGATACACCCCTCACTGTAACACAGTGATACACCCCTCACTGTAACACCCTGATATACACCACACTGTAACACAGTGATACACCCCTCTCTGTAACACAGTGATACACCCCTCACTGTAACACAGTGATACACCCCTCACTGTAACACCCTGATACACCCCTCTCTGTAACACCCTGATACACCCCACACTGTAACACCCTGATACACCCCTCACTGTAACACACTGATATACCCCACACACCTCACTGTAACACAGTGATACACCCCTCACTGTAACACAGTGATACACCCCTCACTGTAACAACCTGATACACCCCTCACTGTAACACCCTGATTCACCCCTCTCTGTAACACCCTGATACACCCCACACTGTAACACAGTGATACACCCCTCACTGTAACACCCTGATATACCCCACACCCCTCACAGTAACACAGTGATACACCCCTCACTGTAACACAGTGATACACCCCTCACTGTAACACCCTGATACACCCCTCACAGTAACACAGTGATACACCCCTCACTGTAACACAGTGATACACCCCTCACTGTAACACCCTGATACACCCCTCACTGTAACACAGTGATACACCCCTCACTGTAACACAGTGATACACCCCTCACAGTAACACAGTGATACACCCCTCACAGTAACACAGTGATACACCCCTCACTGTAACACAGTGATACACCCCTCACTGTAACACCCTGATATACCCCACACCCCTCACAGTAACACAGTGATAAACCCCTCACTGTAACACCCTGATACACCCCTCACTGTAACACCCTGATATACCCCTCACTGTAACACAGTGATACACCCCTCACTGTAACAACCTGATACACCCCTCACTGTAACACCCTGATATACCCCTCACTGTAACACAGTGATACACCCCTCACTGTAACACAGTGATACACCCCTCACTGTAACAAACTGATACACCCCTCACTGTAACACCCTGATATACCCCTCACTGTAACACAGTGATACACCCCTCACTGTAACACAGTGATACACCCCTCACTGTAACAACCTGATACACCCCTCACTGTAACACCCTGATACACCCCTCACTGTAACACAGTGATACACCCCTCACTGTAACACAGTGATACACCCCTCACAGTAAAACCCTGATATACCCCTCACTGTAACACAGTGATACACCCCTCACTGTAACACCCTGATATACCCCACACCCCTCACAGTAACACAGTGATACACCCCTCACTGTAACACAGTGATACACCCCTCACTGTAACACCCTGATAAACCCCTCACTGTAACACAGTGATACACCCCTCACTGTAACACAGTGATACACCCCTCACTGTAACACCCTGATACACCCCTCACTGTAACACAGTGATACACCCCTCACTGTAACACAGTGATACACCCCTCACAGTAACACGCTGATATACCCCTCACTGTAACACAGTGATACACCCCTCACTGTAACACAGTGATACACCCTTCACTGTAACACCCTGATATACACCACACTGTAACACAGTGATACACCCCTCACTGTAACACAGTGATACACCCCTCACTGTAACACAGTGATACACCCCTCACTGTAACACCCTGATACACCCCTCACTGTAACACCCTGATATACCCCTCACTGTAACACAGTGATACACCCCTCACTGTAACACCCTGATATACCCCTCACTGTAACACAGTGATACACCCCTCACTGTAACACAGTGATACACCCCTCACTGTAACACAGTGATACATCCCTCACTGTAACACCCTGATATACCCCACACTGTAACACAGTGATACACCCCTCACTGTAACACAGTGATACACCCCTCACAGTAACACAGTGATACACCCCTCACAGTAACACAGTGATACACCCCTCACAGTAACACAGTGATACACCCCTCACTGTAACACCCTGATATACCCCACACTGTAACACAGTGATACACCCCTCACTGTAACACAGTGATACACCCCTCACAGTAACACAGTGATACACCCCTCACAGTAACACAGTGATACACCCCTCACTGTAACACAGTGATACACCCTTCACTGTAACACAGTGATACACCCCTCACTGTAACACAGTGATACACCCCACACCCCTCACTGTAACACAGTGATACATCCCTCACTGTAACACCCTGATATACCCCACACTGTAACACAGTGATACACCCCTCACTGTAACACAGTGATACACCCCTCACAGTAACACAGTGATACACCCCTCACAGTAACACAGTGATACACCCCTCACAGTAACACAGTGATACACCCCTCACTGTAACACCCTGATATACCCCACACTGTAACACAGTGATACACCCCTCACAGTAACACAGTGATACACCCCTCACTGTAACACAGTGATACACCCCTCTCTGTAACACAGTGATACACCCCTCACTGTAACACCCTGATACACCCCTCACTGTAACACAGTGATACACCCCTCACTGTAACACCCTGATACACCCCTCACAGTAACACAGTGATACACCCCTCACTGTAACACAGTGATACACCCCTCACAGTAACACAGTGATACACCCCTCACTGTAACACAGTGATACACCCTTCACTGTAACACAGTGATACACCCCTCACAGTAACACAGTGATACACCCCTCACTGTAACACAGTGATATACCCCTCACTGTAACACCCTGATACACCCCACACCCGTCACAGTAACACAGTGATACACCCCTCTCTGTAACACTCTGATACACCCCTCACTGTAACACCCTGATACACCCCACACCCCTCACTGTAACACACTGGTATACCCCACACCCGTCACTGTAACACCCTGATATACCCCACACCCCACACAGTAACACCCTGATACACCCCTCACTGTAACACAGTGATATACCCCACACCCCTCACTGTAATACACTGATATAGCCCACACCCCTCACTGTAACACACTGATATACCCCACAACCCTCACTGTAACACACTGATATATCCCTCACCCCTCACTGTAACACACTGATATACCTCACACCCCTCACTGTAACACCCTGATACACCCCTCACTGTAACACACTGATATACCCCACACCCCTCACTGTAACACAGTGATATACCCCACACCCCTCACTGAAACAACCTGATATACCCCACACCCCTCACTGTAACACACGGATATACCCCACACCCCTCACTGTAACACCCTGATATACCCCACACCCCTCACTGTAACACACTGATATACCCCACACCCCTCTCTGTAACACACTGATACACCCCACACCCCTCACTGTAACACCCTGATACACCCCTCACTGTAACACACCGATATACCCCTCACTGTAACACACTGATACACCCCACACCCCTCACTGTAACACCCTGATACACCCCTCACTGTAACACACCGATATACCCCTCACTGTAACAACCTGATATACCCCACACCCCTCACTGTAACACCCTGATATACCCCACACCCCTCACTGTAACACAGTGATATACCCCTCACCCCTCACTGTAACAACCTGATATACCCCACACCCCTCACTGTAACGCACTGATATACCCCACTCCCCTCACTGTAACACCCTGATATACCCCACACCCCTCTCTGTAACACCCTGATACACCCCTCACTGTAACACCCTGATACACCCCACACCCCTCACTGTAACACACTGATATACCCCACAACCCTCACTGTAACACACTGATATACCCCACACCCCTCACTGTAACACACTGATATACCCCACACACCACACAGCAACACCCTGATATCCCCCACACCCCTCACCGTAACACACTGATATACCCCACAGCACTCACTGTAACACCCTGATATACCCCACACCCCTCACTGTAACACCCTGATATACCCCACACCCCTCACTATAACACACTGATATACCCCACACCCCTCACTATAACACAGTGATATACCCCTCTCCCCTCACTGTTACACACTGATATACCCCACACCCCTCACTGTAACACAGTGATATACCCCACACCCCTCACTGTAACACCCTGATACACCCCTCACTGTAACACACCGATATACCCCTCACTGTAACAACCTGATATACCCCACACCCCTCACTGTAACACCCTGATATACCCCACACCCCTCACTGTAACACAGTGATATACCCCTCACCCCTCACTGTAACAACCTGATATACCCCACACCCCTCACTGTAACACACTGATATACCCCACACCCCTCACTGTAACACCCTGATATACCCCACACCCCTCTCTGTAACACCCTGATACACCCCTCACTGTAACACCCTGATACACCCCACACCCCTCACTGTAACACACTGATATACCCCACAACCCTCACTGTAACACACTGATATACCCCACACCCCTCACTGTAACACACTGATATACCCCACACACCACACAGTAACACAGTGATATACCCCTCACCCCTCACCGTAACACCCTGATATACCCCACAGCACTCACTGTAACACCCTCATATACCCCACACCCCTCACTGTAACAACCTGATATACCCCACACCCCTCACTGTAACACCCTGATATACCCCACACCCCTCACTATAACACACTGATATACCCCACACCCCTCACTATAACACAGTGATATACCCCTCTCCCCTCACTGTTACACACTGATATACCCCACACCCCTCACTGTAACACAGTGATATACCCCACACCCATCACTGTAACAACCTGATATACCCCACACCCCTCACTATAACACCCTGATATACCCCACACCCCTCACTGTAACACACTGATATACCCCACACCCCTCACTGCAACAACCTGATATACCCCACTCCCCTCACTGTAACACACTGATATACCCCACACCCCTCACTGTAACACACTGATATACCCCACACCCCTCTCTGTAACACCCTGATACACCCCTCACTGTAACACCCTGATACACCCCACACCCCTCACTGTAACACACTGATATACCCCACACCCCTCACTGTAACAACCTGATATACCCCACACCCCTCACTGTAACACACTGATATACCCCACACCCCTCACTGTAACACCCTGATACACCCCACACCCCTCACTGTAACACACTGATACACCCCTCACTGTAACACCCTGATATACCCCACACCCCTCACTGTAACACACTGATATACCCCACACCCCTCACTGTAACAACCTGACATACCCCACACCCCTCACTGTAACACACTGATATACCCCACACCCCTCACTGTAACAACCTGATATACCCCACACCCCTCACTGTAACAACCTGATATACCCCACACCCCTCACTATAACACACTGATATACCCCACACCCCTCACTGTAACACAGTGATATACCCCTCACCCCTCACTGTTACACACTGATATACCCCACACCCCTCACTGTAACACAGTGATATACCCCACACCCATCACTGTAACAACCTGATATACCCCACACCCCTCACTGTAACACACTGATAAACCCCACACCCCTCACTGTAACACACTGATATACCCCACACCCCTCACTGTAACACACTGATATACACCACACACCTCACTGTAACACACAGATATACCCCACACCCCTCACTGTAACACCCTGATATACCCCACACCCCTCACTATAACACACTGATATACCCCACACCCCTCACTGTAACACAGTGATATACCCCTCACCCCTCACTGTAACACACTGATATACCCCACACCCCTTAATGTAACACAGTGATATACCCCTCACCCCTCACTGTTACACACTGATATACCCCACACCCCTCACTGTAACACCCTGATATACCCCACACCCCTCACTATAACACACTGATATACCCCACACCCCTCACTGTAACACACTGATATACCCCACACCCCTCACTGTAACAACCTGATATACCCCACACCCCTCACTGTAACAACCTGATATACCCCACACCCCTCACTGTAACACACTGATATACCCCACACCCCTCACTGTAACAACCTGATATACCCCACACCCCTCACTGTAACACACTGATATACCCCACACCCCTCACTGTAACAACCTGATATACCCCACACCCCTCACTGTAACACCCTGATATACCCCACACCCCTCACTGTAACACCCTGATATACCCCACACCCCTCACTGTAACACACTGATATACCCCACACCCCTCTCTGTAACACACTGGTATACCCCACACCCCTCACTGTAACACACTGATACACCCCACACCCCTCACTGTAACACACTGATATACCCCACACACCTCACTGTAACACTCTGCTATACCCCACATCCCTCACTGTAACACACTGATATACCCCACACCCCTCACTGTACCACACTGATATACCCCACACCCCTCACTGTAACACACTGGTATACCCCACACCCCTCACTGTAACACACTGATATACCCCACACCCCTCACTGTAACACCCTGATATACCCCACACACCTCACTGTAACAGTCTGCTATACCCCACATCCCTCACTGTAACACACTGATATACCCCACATCCCTCACTGTAACACACTGATATACCCCACACCCCTCACTGTAACACACTGATATACCCCACACCCCTCACTGTAACACCCTGATACACCCCACACCCCTCACTGTAACACCCTGATATACCCCACACACCTCACTGTAACACACTGATATACCCCACACCCCTCACTGTAACACCCTGATATATCCCCACACCCCTCACTGTAACACACTGATACACCACACACCCCTCACTGTAACACCCTGATATACCCCATACCCCTCACTGTAACACACTGATATACCCCACACCCCTCACTGTAACACACTGATATACCCCACACCCCCCTCACTGTAACAACCTGATACACCCCACACCCCTCACTGTAACACACTGATAAACCCCACACCCCTCACTGTAACACACTGATATACCCCACACCCCTAACTGTAACACACTGATATACCCCACACCCCTTACTGTAACACACTGACATACCCCACACCCCTCACTGTAACACACTGATATACCCCACACCCCTCACTGTAACACAGTGATAAACCCCACACCCATCACTGTAACAACCTGATATACCCCACACCCCTCACTGTAACACACTGATATACCTCACACCCCTCACTGTACCACACTGATATACCCCACACCCCTCACTGTAACACACTGATATACCCCACACCCCTCACTGTAACACACTGATACACCCCACACCCCTCACTGTAACACCCTGATATACCCCACACCCCTCGCTGTAACACACTGATATACCCCACACCCCTCAATGTAACACACTGATATACCCCACACCCCCACACTGTAACAACCTGATACACCCCACACCCCTCACTGTAACACACTGATATACACCACACCCCTCACTGTAACACACTGATATACACCACACCCCTCACTGTAACAACCTGATACACCCCACACCCCTCACTGTAACACACTGATACACCCCACACTCCTCACTGTAACACACTGATATACCCCACACCCCTCACTGTAACACACTGACATACCCCACACCCCTAACTGTAACACCCTGATATACCTCACACCCCTCACTGTAACACACTGATATACACCACACCCCTCACTGTAACACACTGATATACACCACACCCCTCACTGTAACAACCTGATACACCCCACACCCCTCACTGTAACACACTGATACACCCCACACCCCTCACTGTAACACACTGATATATCCCACACCCCTCACTGTAACACACTGATATACCCCTCACCCCTCACTGTAACACACTGATATACCCCACACCCCTCACTGTAACACACTGACATACCCCACACCCCTCACTGCAACAAACTGATATACCCCACACCCCTCACTGTAACACACTGATATACCCCACACCCCTCACTGTAACACACTGATATATCCCACACCCCTCACTGTAACACACTGATATACCCCACACCCCTCACTGTAACACACTGATATACCTCACACCCCTCACTGTAACACACTGATATACCCCACACCCCTCACAGTAACACACTGATATACCCCTCACCCCTCACTGTAAAACACTGATAAACCCCACACCCCTCACTGTAACACACTGATATACCCCACACCCCTCACTGTAACACCCTGATATACCCCACACCCTCACTGTAACATCCTGATATATCCCACACCCCTCACTGTAACACACTGATATACCCCTCACCCCTCACTGTAACACCCTGATATACCCCACACCCCTCACTGTAACACCCTGATATACCCCACACCCCTCACTATAACACACTGATATACCCCACACCCCTCACTATAACACAGTGATATACCCCTCTCCCCTCACTGTTACACACTGATATACCCCACACCCCTCACTGTAACACAGTGATATACCCCACACCCCTCACTGTAACACCCTGATACACCCCTCACTGTAACACACCGATATACCCCTCACTGTAACAACCTGATATACCCCACACCCCTCACTGTAACACCCTGATATACCCCACACCCCTCACTGTAACACAGTGATATACCCCTCACCCCTCACTGTAACAACCTGATATACCCCACACCCCTCACTGTAACACACTGATATACCCCACACCCCTCACTGTAACACCCTGATATACCCCACACCCCTCTCTGTAACACCCTGATACACCCCTCACTGTAACACCCTGATACACCCCACACCCCTCACTGTAACACACTGATATACCCCACAACCCTCACTGTAACACACTGATATACCCCACACCCCTCACTGTAACACACTGATATACCCCACACACCACACAGTAACACAGTGATATACCCCTCACCCCTCACCGTAACACCCTGATATACCCCACAGCACTCACTGTAACACCCTGATATACCCCACACCCCTCACTGTAACAACCTGATATACCCCACACCCCTCACTGTAACAACCTGATATACCCCACACCCCTCACTGTAACACCCTGATATACCCCACACCCCTCACTATAACACACTGATATATCCCACACCCCTCACTATAACACAGTGATATACCCCACACCCCTCACTGTAACACACTGATATACCCCACACCCCTCACTGTAACACAGTGATATACCCCACACCCCTCACTGTTACACACTGATATACCCCACAACCCCTCACTGTAACACAGTGATATACCCCACACCCATCACTGTAACAACCTGATACACCCCACACCCCTCACTGTAACACACTGATATACCCCACACCCCTCACTGTAACAACCTGATATACCCCACTCCCCTCACTGTAACACCCTGATATACCCCACACCCCTCTCTGTAACACCCTGATACACCCCTCACTGTAACACCCTGATACACCCCACACCCCTCACTGTAACACACTGATATACCCCACACCCCTCACTGTAACAACCTGATATACCCCACACCCCTCACTGTAACACACTGATATACCCCACAACCCTCACTGTAACACACTGACATACCCCACACCCCTCACTGTAACACACTGATATACCCCACACCCCTCACTGTAACAACCTGATATACCCCACACCCCTCACTGTAACAACCTGATATACCCCACACCCCTCACTGTAACACCCTGATATACCCCACAACCCCTCACTATAACACACTGATATACCCCACACCCCTCACTGTAACACAGTGATATACCCCTCACCCCTCACTGTTACACACTGATATACCCCACACCCCTCACTGTAACACAGTGATATACCCCACACCCATCACTGTAACAACCTGATATACCCCACACCCCTCACTGTAACACACTGATAAACCCCACACCCCCTCACTGTACCACACTGATATACCCCACACCCCTCACTGTAACACACTGATATACACCACACACCTCACTGTAACACACTGATATACCCCACACCCCTCACTATAACACACTGATACACCCCACACCCCTCACTGTAACACCCTGATATACCCCACACCCCTCACTGTAACACAGTGATATACCCCTCACCCCTCACTGTAACACACTGATATACCCCACACCCCTTAATGTAACACAGTGATATACCCCTCACCCCTCACTGTTACACACTGATATACCCCACACCCCTCACTGTAACACAGTGATAAACCCCACACCCATCACTGTAACAACCTGATATACCCCACACCCCTCACTGTAACACACTGATATACCCCACACCCCTCACTGTAACACACTGATATACCCCACACCCATCACTGTAACAACCTGATATACCCCACACCCCTCACTGTAACACACTGATACACCCCACACCCCTCAGTGTAACACACTGATATACCCCACACCCCTCACTGTAACACAGTGATATACCCCTCACCCCTCACTGTAACACACTGATATACCCCACACCCCTTAATGTAACACAGTGATATACCCCTCACCCCTCACTGTTACACACTGATATACCCCACACCCCTCACTGTAACACAGTGATAAACCCCACACCCATCACTG
This sequence comes from Chiloscyllium punctatum, assembly GCF_047496795.1. Taxonomy (NCBI): domain Eukaryota; kingdom Metazoa; phylum Chordata; class Chondrichthyes; order Orectolobiformes; family Hemiscylliidae; genus Chiloscyllium; species Chiloscyllium punctatum. The sequence continues at coordinate 13,730,049 of NC_092766.1, forward strand.
TAACAACCTGATATACCCCACACCCCTCACTGTAACACACTGATATACCCCACACCCCTCACTGTAACAACCTGATATACCCCACACCCCTCACTGTAACACCCTGATATACCCCACACCCCTCACTGTAACACCCTGATATACCCCACACCCCTCACTGTAACACACTGATATACCCCACACCCCTCTCTGTAACACACTGGTATACCCCACACCCCTCACTGTAACACACTGATACACCCCACACCCCTCACTGTAACACCCTGATATACCCCACACACCTCACTGTAACACTCTGCTATACCCCACATCCCTCACTGTAACACACTGATATACCCCACACCCCCTCACTGTACCACACTGATATACCCCACACCCCTCACTGTAACACCCTGATATACCCCACACACCTCACTGTAACACTCTGCTATACCCCACATCCCTCACTGTAACACACTGATATACCCCACACCCCTCACTGTAACACACTGATATACCCCATACCCCTCACTGTAACACCCTGATATACCCCACACCCCTCACTGTAACACACTGATATACCCCACACCCCCTCACTGTAACAACCTGATACACCCCACACCCCTCACTGTAACACACTGATAAACCCCACACCCCTCACTGTAACACACTGATATACCCCACACCCCTAACTGTAACACACTGATAAACCCCACACCCCTCACTGTAACACACTGATATACCCCACACCCCTAACTGTAACACCCTGATACATCCCACACCCCTCACTGTAACACACTGATATACCCCACACCCCTAACTGTAACACACTGATATACCCCACACCCCTCACTGTAACACACTGATAAACCCCACACCCCTCACTGTAACACACTGATATACCCCACACCCCTCACTGTAACACAGTGATAAACCCCACACCCATCACTGTAACAACCTGATATACCCCACACCCCTCACTGTAACACACTGATATACCTCACACCCCTCACTGTACCACACTGATATACCCCACACCCCTCACTGTAACACACTGATATACCCCACACCCCTCACTGTAACACACTGATACACCCCACACCCCTCACTGTAACACCCTGATATACCCCACACCCCTCACTGTAACACACTGATATACCCCACACCCCCTCAATGTAACACACTGATATACCCCACACCCCCACACTGTAACAACCTGATACACCCCACACCCCTCACTGTAACACACTGATATACACCACACCCCTCACTGTAACACACTGATATACACCACACCCCTCACTGTAACAACCTGATACACCCCACACCCCTCACTGTAACACACTGATACACCCCACACTCCTCACTGTAACACACTGATATACCCCCACACCCCTCACTGTAACACACTGACATACCCCACACCCCTAACTGTAACACACTGATATACCCCACACCCCTCACTGTAACACACTGATATATCCCACACACCCTCACTGTAACACACTGATATACCCCTCACCCCTCACTGTAACACACTGATATACCCCACACCCCTCACTGTAACACACTGACATACCCCACACCCCTCACTGCAACAAACTGATATACCCCACACCCCTCACTGTAACACACTGATATACCCCACACCCCTCACTGTAACACACTGATATATCCCACACCCCTCACTGTAACACACTGATATACCCCACACCCCTCACTGTAACACACTGATATACCTCACACCCCTCACTGTAACACACTGATATACCCCACACCCCTCACAGTAACACACTGATATACCCCTCACCCCTCACTGTAAAACACTGATAAACCCCACACCCCTCACTGTAACACACTGATATACCCCACACCCCTCACTGTAACACACTGATATACCCCACACCCCTCACTGTAACACCCTGATATACCCCACACCCTCACTGTAACATCCTGATATATCCCACACCCCTCACTGTAACACACTGATATACCCCTCACCCCTCACTGTAACACTCTGCTATACCCCACACCCCTCACTGTAACACACTGATACATCCCACACCCCTCACTGTAACACAGTGATATATCCCACACCCATCACTGTAACACAGTGATATATCCCACACCCCTCACTGTAACACAGTGATATATCCCACACCCCTCACTGTAACACCCTGATACACCCCTCACTGTAACACCCTGATATACCCCACACCCATCACTGTAACACACTGATATACCCCACACCCCTCACTGTAACACCCTGATATACCCCACACCCCTCACTGTAACACACTGACATACCCCACACCCCTCACTGTAACACCCTGATACACCCCACACCCCTCACTGTAACACACTGATACACCCCACACACCCCTCACTGTAACACACTGATATACCCACACACCCCTCACTGTAACACACTGACATACCCCACACCCTCTAACTGTAACACACTGATATACCCCACACCCCTCACTGTAACACCCTGATATACCCCACACCCATCACTGTAACACACTGATATACCCCACACCCCTCACTGTAACACCCTGATATACCCCACACCCCTCACTGTAACACACTGACATACCCCACACCCCCTCACTGTAACACCCTGATACACCCCACACCCCTCACTGTAACACACTGATACACCCCACACCCCTCACTGTAACACCCTGATATACCCCACACCCTCACTGTAACACCCTGATATACCCCACACCCCTCACTGTAACACCCTGATATACCCCACACCCCTCACTGTAACACCCTGATATACCCCACACCCCTCACTGTAACACCCTGATATACCCCACACCCCTCACTGTAACATCCTGATATACCCCATACCCCTCACTGTAACACCCTGATATACCCCACACCCCTCACTGTAACATCCTGATATACCCCACACCCCTCACTGTAACACCCTGATATACCCCACACCCCTCACTGTAACACCCTGATACACCCCTCACTGTAACACACCCTGATATACCCCACACCCCTCACTGTAACATCCTGATATACCCCACACCCCTCACTGTAACACCTTGACATCCCCCATACCCCTCTCGGAAGAGATTTCGTGCCGATGTTTCTGTGTATGGGATTCCCTTTGTACTTACCAACGGTTGTGTAATTCTCTTTCTGAATGTTGTGTTTTGATTGGTGCTGAGTCCTGTGTCTCTCTCTGTCTCTCTCTCTCTCTCTGTCTCTCTCTCTGTCTCTCTCTCTCTGTAGGTGATTCTGTGGAAAGTGGCTCTCACCTCAGCCCACGGGTTATCATATTTGGTAGGTATTTCTGTCACTCCCTGATCGACTCCAGCTCCTTCACTCCTCCCCCCCACCCCACCCCCTGATCAAACACTCCCCGGGACAGGGACAGCACGGGGTTAGATACAGAGTAAAGCTCCCTCTACACTGTCCCCCATCAAACACTCCCAGGGACAGGGACAGCATGGGGGTTAGATACAGAGTAAAGCTCCCTCTACACTGTCCCCCCCCCATCAAACACTCCCAGGGACAGGGACAGTACGGGGTTAGATACAGAGTAAAGCTCCCTCTACACTGTCCCCCCATCAAACACTTCCCAGGGACAGGGACAGCATGGGGTTAGATACAGAGTAAAGCTCCCTCTACACTGTCCCCCCATCCCAGGGACAGGGACAGCACGGGGTTAGATACAGAGTAAAGCTCCCTCTACACTGTTTCCCCCCATCAAACACTCCCAGGGACAGGGACAGCACGGGGTTAGATACAGAGTAAAGCTCCCTCTACACTGTCCCCCCCCATCAAACACTCCCAGGGACAGGGGACAGTACGGGGTTAGATACAGAGTAAAGCTCCCTCTACACTGTCCCCCCCCATCAAACACTCCCAGGTACAGGGACAGCACGGGGTTAGATACAGAGTAAAGCTCCTCTACACTCTCCCCCCATCAAACACTCCCAGGGACAGGGACAGCACGGGGTTAGATACAGAGTAAAGCTCCCTCTACACTGTCTCCCCATCAAACACTCCCAGGGACAGGGACAGCACAGGGTTAGATACAGAGTAAAGCTCTCTCTACACTGTCCCCCATCAAACACTCCCAGGGACAGGGACAGCACGGGGTGAGATACAGAGTAAAGCTCTCTCTACACTGTCCCCCATCAAACACTCCCAGGACAGGGACAGCACAGGGTTAGATACAGAGTAAAGCTCCCTCTACACTGTCCCCCCATCAAACACTCCCAGGGACAGGGACAGCACGGTGTTAGATACAGAGTAAAGCTCCCTCTACACTGTCCCCCCCATCAAACACTCCCAGGGACAGGGACAGCACGGGGTAAGTTTTCTCTCTCTCTCTTTCTTTCTGACTTGTTTCACTCCCTCCCTCCCTCCGTCTCCCCCTGTCTCCCTCCCTCCCTCCGTCCATGCCTCCCTCTCCCTCCCTCTCTCTCCCTCTCCCTCCCTCCCCCTCTCCCTCCTCCTCCCTCCCTCCCTCTCCCTCTCCCTCCCTCTCCCTGCCCCCCCTCCCTGTCCCTCCCTCCATCTCCCTCTCCCTCCCTCTCCCTCTCTCCTTCCCTCTCCCTCCCTCCCTCCCTCTATAACCAGGGGCCTTCCTGACACTGGGTTGAGGGGATGTCTTACACTGTGCGCTGCTGACATCTCGTCTTTCTCCTTCGTTCTCTCTCTCCAAACGTACACCCTCTCCATCCCTTCGCACTCCCTCCCTCCCCGTCCCTGACTCCCTCCTCACCTCCACTGTCTCTCCACCTTCCTCCCTCCCTCCCTCGCTCCCCCTCCACCTCTCCGTCCATTTGACTCCCTCTCCCCCCTCTCTCTCCCCCCTCCCTCTCCCATCCCTCCGTCTCCCCCCTCTCTCTTCCCCTCCCTCTCCCATCCCTCCCTCACCCCCTCTCCCTCTCCCCCTATACCCCCTCTCCCTCTCCCCCCCCGTCCCTCTCTCCCTCTCCCCCTCCTACCCCTCCCTCTACCCCCTCCCACTCTTCCTCCCTCCCTCCCTCTCCCCGTCCCTCTCTCCACTACCTCTCCCCCTCCCTCCCTCCCTCTCCCACTCCCTCTCTCCCCTACCTCTCCCCCCACCCCTCCTCTCCCTCTCCTCCCACCCCCGTCCCTCTGCCCCCCCTCCCCTCCTCTCCACGTCCCTCCCTCCTCCCCCCTATCCCTCCCCCCACCCCACTCCCCCTCTAACCCCCCACCCCCCGCTCCCCCCCTCCTCCCTCCCCCGTCCCTCTCCCCTCCCCCTCTCCCTCCCACCCCCCCCCCCACCCCCACCCCCTCCCCCTCCCCACCCCCTCTCCCCTCCCCTCCCCCTCCCCCCCACCCCCTCCCCCTCCCCCCTCCCCTCCCCCTCCCCACCCCCTCTCCCCCTCCCCTCCCCCTCCCCCCCACCCCTCCCCCTCCCCACCCCCTCCCCCCCTCCCCCTCCCCCTCCCCCCCACCCCCTCCCCCTCCCCACCCCCTCCCCCCCTCCCCCTCCCCCTCCCCCCACCCCCTCCCCCTCCCCACCCCCTCCCCCCCACCCCTCCCCCTCCCCCCCACCCCCTCCCCCCTCCCCACCCCTCCCCCCCCCCCACCCCCTCCCCCCCACCCCCTCCCCCTCCCCCCCACCCCCTCCCCCCACCCCCTCCCCCTCCCACCCCCTCCCCCCCCTCCCCTCCCCCTCCCCCCCCCTCCCCCTCCCCCCCCCCTCCCCCCACCCCTCCCCCTCCCCCCACCCCCTCCCCCTCCCCACCCCCTCCCCCCCACCCCCTCCCCCTCCCCCCACCCCCTCCCCCTCCCCCCCACCCCCTCCCCCCCACCCCCTCCCCCCTCCCCCCCCACCCCCTCCCCCCTCCCCCCACCCCCTCCTCCCCCCCTCCCCCTCCCCCTCCCCCCTCCCCCCCCCACCCCCTCTCCCCCTCCCCCCCCACCCCCTCCCCCTCCCCACCCCCCTCTCCCCCTCCCCCTCCCCCCCTCCCCCCCCACCCCCTCCCCCTCCCCACCCCTCTCCCCCTCCCCCTCCCCCCTCCCCCCCCCACCCCTCTCCCCCTCCCCCCCACCCCCCTCCCCCTCCCCACCCCCTCTCCCCTCCCCCTCCCCCCTCCCCCTCCCCACCCCCTCTCCCCCTCCCCCCTCCCCCCCTCCCCCCCCACCCCCTCCCCCCTCCCACCCCCTCCCCCCCACCCCCTCTCCCCCTCCCCCCCCCTCCCCCCCACCCCCTCTCCCCCTCCCCCCCTCCCCCTCCCACCCCCCTCCCCCTCCACCCCCTCCCCCTCCCCACCCCCTCCCCCTCCCACCCCCTCCCCCTCCCCACCCCCTCCCCCCCCACCCCCTCTCCCCCCCACCCCCTCTCCCCCTCACCCCTCTCCCTCCCCCTCCCCCTCCCACCCTCCCCTCTCCCCCTCCCCCTCCCCCTCCCCTCCCCCACCCCCCTCTCCCCCTCCCCCTCCCCCCCCACCCCTCCCCCTCCCCCCCACCCCTCTCCCCCTCCCCCTCCCCCTCCCCCCTCCCCCCCCACCCCCTCTCCCCCTCCCCCCACCCCCTCCCCCTCCCCACCCCCTCCCCCCCTCTCCCCCTCCCCCCCACCCCCTCTCCCCCTCCCCCCCCTCTCCCCCACCCCCTCCCCCTCCCTCTCCCCCTCCCCCCCACCCCCCCTCTCCCCCTCTCCCCCTCCCCCCCACCCCCCTCTCCCCTCCCTCCCCCTCCCCCTCCCCCTCCCCCTGTACAGATGCCCTGTTAGCAGACCTGGAGACCACCAGCACCCACATCTCCAAGAGACCCGCTCTCCTTGCGGACTCACCCCCACCCGCCCCATGGACTCAGCAACCATCTGCAGCTCTGTCATTCACAGCAACGGGCACAGGAGGGGCA